>NW_027361872.1:0-105000 GCF_039654945.1 Dendrobates tinctorius
AGAGAGAGAAAAAGAGAGAGAGAGAGAAGAGAGAGAGAGAGAGAAAAAGAGAGAGAGAGAGAGAAAAAGAGGAGAGAGAGAGAGAGAGAGGGAGATGCCAGACTGGAAACCACTGCGGATCCGCATCAAAAGCCGCAACGTGTGCACATACCCCTTAGAGTGCTTTCACGTTGCATTCAGGCTCCCGTTCGGTGGCCGTGTCAGGGACATAGACTATAATGGTGCTGGCAGACGTGAACGTGTGCTCTGCCCTGCATCATTTTCAGGTGTATACGCCTACTGGAGATGGACACCTAGGCACAGTCTACTACATCCGAGTGTCCGCCTCCAGTAAGCAAAAACGATGCACATCAGAGCGCACGTCTGCTGTATCAGCACCATTATAGTCTATGGCCCAGTCGGTGGATACTCCCGAACGGGGATTTGTGGGGGGTTTGGACGCAAGCCCCGACAAAGCCAGTGAACGGCTGAACGGCTGCCTGACGCAGAGTGAAAGGAGCCTTAGGCTACGTGCATACATTGCACATTTAGTCCTGATTACTGCAGTGCGCAGGCGCTGGGCCTCTCTGACCTTTCCCAGCGCCTGCGCATTGCAGTCAGTACTGCTGCTCTGCCCTCAACAGGGCAGGGCAGAGCAGTGCGCCTGCACAAGAGCCGCGGCAGAAGTAAGGAGGACGTTCATCGCTAGAGGATGGGAGGAGCCGGACCGGACCACGACACCCACTGCCCCCGCCCCCCAGTGAGTATAATCTAACGTGTTTTTTCTTATCTTTCAGGTTACAGCGGGGGCTTATCTACAGCATTACAGAATGCCGTAGATAAGCCCCTGATGGCGGTGGCCGCAGCTTATAGGCCAAAAGTGAGGTGACAGATTCCCTTTCAAAAGAATGGGTAAAATAGGAACCAAAAACAAAAGCCAATTTTCTCACAAATTCTGCACCTGAAAGAAAAAAGAAGACTCCAGCACTGTGCACTACACGCCCTCCCGCGGCGGTGAAGG
Organism: Dendrobates tinctorius; assembly: GCF_039654945.1. Classification (NCBI taxonomy): domain Eukaryota; kingdom Metazoa; phylum Chordata; class Amphibia; order Anura; family Dendrobatidae; genus Dendrobates; species Dendrobates tinctorius. Next base: position 1,001 of record NW_027361872.1, read on the forward strand.
ATTTTCACGGACCCGTGGGCTTGTACGGGTGATCTTAAACCGCAATGCCGGTAAATAACGGACGTCTCCGTGGCTTTCGCCCAGACACACGGTCTACAGTCACACATGGACATGTGAACACCGCCATAGCCCACAACGTTCTATTCTTGAAGCCCACAAATAAACGCATGCGTGACCTGCAGATGTCTGAACGCGGCCATAAGGCTTCTTCCCATCTTCACAGCAGGACGTTGCTGGACGGTTCCCGTACAAACAAGCCCTTCTGCAATTTACCCTTTATTCAAATTTGCAGCCGATTTTCAGATATTAACCCTTCCTGTTTGTTCGTTTACAGCTCGTTGCCTTGGAGACCGACCACCGCTGCTGTTTCTCAGCTGGCCAGCTTCTTTAGACCAGTGCTTACACAAGCGCAACACTAAAGAGCGTGTAAGCAGTGCGCTCGATCTGCTGTCGAGCAGAGGTGGTCAGTCTCCATGGCAACGAGGTGTAAACAAACGTGTAAATCTCTCAAGAACGGTTGAAAACATTAACGAGCGGTACGTTGCGAAAGTAATAACACCCGCCTACGAAGACTGCGGACGCTTTCATTTAAAAAAAATACCTGTCTGGACAACCCCTTTAAGTATATAGCAGCTGATGTGGCGATGTGACCTGTCCTGCCCCATTACAGACGTCACCACAGCCTCATGGTCACCGGTCACAGGGAGAAGCCCTGGCAAAATTTGGTACTACCACTTTAATGGACTGTACCACTTTTATTCAAGGGGCAGTGTACACTTTACACTAATACAAGACTCTGATTTACTTGTCAGGGGAGACAAATAATCACATGACACAAGTAGTTGCCGCCACCACCCCCCTACCATCATATTGAGGTGGTCTGTTACCTAAGCCTCCCAGCTGTGGTAAAACTACAGTTCCCGACATGCCTCACGACAGCAGGAGCGCTGTACGGCACAGAGCCGTCACGTATGCAGCAGCAGCTGCCTGTCTGCTAGAGGACTGGGGTGAGAAACATCAGGGACCGCGGAAGAGTCAGAGACAAATACAGGCACACAACGTTCGCTCCGGGATATATGAGCCCCTGACCTCAGTGCACAGCACAAGCATCCAGCTCCGGCAGCAGATCTTCAATCTTCCAGCGCTTCCCTTAGCTCCGCCTCCTTCTACAGGGCGCAGAGCGGATCAAACTACCTCCACAATTTCCTAACGTATTATTCAACCACGCATGCGCACACTAGTTTGCCGTAACAATAGGAAGTGTGTACAAAAAAAAAAAAGATACCTTTAACCACTTTATTTCTTCCCCTTCTTCCAAGGGTCATAATATTTTTATTTTTCATAAAATGTGCTGAAAAAAGAGCCACCTTGTGCAGCACTAATGTTGCATTCTGTCAAGGTGGCTCTTGTATTTAGGGTACCTTCCACCGCAGAAATAATCTTTTTTAAAATTGATCAGACATACCTGATATTTGACAGGGGGGGCAGGTGTTTCCCCATCTGACCGAGACGCCTCACATCCGTCACTCATGTCTTCTTGCGTTCTTTGCTCCGCCTCTTCATTTTTCTTTTCAAATCCTGGCGCCTGCGCTGTAGTCTGTATTCTGGGGCATGCGCAGTGACCGCTGCCCGACCTCTCTCATGACTTCCTGGCCTTCCTATCCAGAGATCCCGCCCCGCAGTCGCTTATGATTTATTCACACCGTGGGGCTGGGAATCTTGGGCATGCGCAGTAGTTATCTGCGGCTCTCATCTCTGGCCGCGCGTCCACGCAGGCGCGATAGCAAGGCCAGGAGGTCATGAGAGAGGTCGGGCAGCGGTCACTGCGCATGCCTCAGAATACATACTACAGCGCAGGCGCCAGGATTTGAAAAGAAAAATGAAGAGGCGGAGCAAAGAACGCAAGAAGACATGAGTGACGGATGTGAGTCGTCTCGGTCAGATGTGGAAAGACCTTCCCCCCTGTCAAATATCAGGTATGTCTGACCAATTTTAACCCCTTAGCGACAGAGCCAGTTTGCAGCTTAATGACCAGGCCAATTTTTACAATTCTGACCACTGTCCCTTTATGAGGTTATAACTCTGGAACGCTTTAATGGATCCCGCTGATTCTGAGATTGTTTTTTCGTGACATATTGTACTTCATGTTAGTGGTAAAATTTCTTCGATAAGTCTTGTGTTTATTTATGAAAAAAACAGAAATATGGCAAAAAAATTTAAAATTTTGCAATTTTAAAACTTTTAAAAATTTTTATGCCCTTAAATCAGAGAGATGTGTCACATAAATTTCTTAATAAATAACATTTCCCACATGTCTACTTAACATCAGCACAATTTTGGATGCAAAATTTTTTTTTGTTAGGAAGTTATAAGGGTTAAAAGTTGACCAGCGATTTCTCATTTTTACAACAAAATTTACAAAGCCATTTTTTTTAGGGACCACATCATATTTAAAGTCATTTTGAGGGGTGTACATGACAGAAAATACCCAAAAGTGGCACCATTCTAAAAACTAGACCCCTCAAGGTGCTCAAAACCACATTCAAGAAGTTTATTAACCCTTTAAGTGCTTCACAGGAACGAAAGCAATGTGGATGGAAAAAATTAACATTTAACTTTTTTTTGGAAAAAAATTACTTCAGAACCAATTTTTTTTATTTTCACAAGTGTTAAAAGAGAAAATCAACCACAAAATTTGTTGTACAATTTCTCCTGAATACGCCGATACCCCATATGTGGGGGTAAACCCCTTTTTCAGCACACGGCAGAGCTCACAAGGGATGGAGCACCGTTTGACTTTTTCAACGCAGAATTGGCTGGAATTAAGATCGGATGCCATGTTGCGTTCGGAGAGCCCTTAATGTGCCTAAACAGTGGAAAACTCCAACAAGTGACCCCATTTTGGAAACTAGACCCATTAAGGAACTTATCTAGATGTGTGGTGAGCACTTTGAACCTTCAAGTGCTTCACAGAAGTTTATAACGTAGAGCTGTGAAAATAAGAAATCCATTTTTTTTTCCACAAAAATGATCTTTTCGCGCCCAAATTTTTATTTTTACAAGGGTAACAGGAGAAATCATACCCCCACAGTTATTATGCGATTTGTCCTGAGTACACTGATACCCCATATGTGGGGGGGAACCACTGTTTGGGTGCATGGGAGAGCTTGGAAGGGAAGGAGTGCCATTTTGGAATGCAGACTTTGATGGAATGGTCTGCGGGCATCATGTTGCGTTTGCAGAGCCCCTGATGGGCCTAAACAGTGGAAACTCCCAACAAGTGACTCCATTTTGGAAACTAGACCCATGAAGGAGCTTATCTAGATGTGTGGTGAGCACTTTGAACCTTCAAGTGCTTCACAGAAGTTTATAACGTAGAGCCGTGAAAATAAGAAATCCATTTTTTTTCCACAAAAATGATCTTTTCGCGCCCAAATTTTTATTTTTACAAGGGTAACAGGAGAAATCATACCCCCACAGTTATTATGCGATTTGTCCTGAGTACACTGATACCCCATATGTGGGGGGGAACCACTGTTTGGGCGCATGGGAGAGCTCGGAAGGGAAGGAGTGCCATTTTGGAATGCAGACTTTGATGGAATGGTCTGCGGGCATCATGTTGCGTTTGCAGAGCCCCTGATGGGCCTAAACAGTGGAAACCCCCCACAAGTGACCCCATTTTGGAAATTAGACCCCCTAAGGAACTTATCTAGATGTGTGGTGAGCACTTTGAACCCCCAAGCGCGTCACAGAAGTTTATAAACGCAGAGCCGTGAAAATAAAAAGTCTTTTTTATTTCCACAAAAGTGATTTTTGAGACCCCAATTTTTAGACCCCCAAAGTTATTAAATAGTGGAAATCCCTCAATTCTTGCTCCAACCCTAACCCCAACACACCCCTAACCCTAATCCCAACCCTAATCCTAGTTCGCCCTAACCCTAGCCCAACCCTATCCCAACCCTAGCCCTAACCCTAGCCCAACCCTAACCCTTAACTCTAGCCCAACCCTAACCCTAGCCCAACCCTAACCCTAGCCCAACCCTAACCCTTAACCCTAGCCCAACCCTAACCCTAGCCCTAACCCTAGCCTAGCCCTAACCCTAGCCTAACCCTAGCCTAACCCTAACCCTAGCCTAACCCTAGCCTAACCCTAGCCTAACCCTAACCCTAGCCTAACCCTAGCCTAACCCTAGCCTAACCCTAACCCTAGCCTAACCCTAACCCTAGCCTAACCCTAACCCTAGCCTAACCCTAGCCTAACCCTAACCCTAGCCTAACCCTAGCCTAACCCTAACCCTAACCCTTATGGAAAACTGAAAAAAAAAATATTTTTTTTATTTCATTATGTGTGCCTATATAAGGGGGTGATAAACGGGGGGGTTATGTACTATTTTTATTATTTTGATCACTATGATCGTTTATCATAGTGATCAAAATAATGAATGGAATCTGCCAGCCGGAGCCAGCAGATTCCCGGCGGGCGCACTGCGCATGCGCCCGCCATTTTCAAGATGGCGGCGCCCATCGGATGACGCCGGCGGGCGCGGGACCACCGGGAGGGGACGGAGGACAAGGGAGAGGTACCGGGAGGGGACCGGGGGGATCGGGGACCCTATTTCTCTATCCTCTGATGTGCGATCACATCAGAGGAAAGAGAAATTAAATGTAAAATCGCGGCTTTTTTTTATTTTGCGGTCGCCGTTATATAGGGTTAATAACGGCGATCGCAAAAGCAGGGGTCAGTAAAAACCGACCGATTCATGTTCTCTGGGGTCTCGGCTACCCCTGGCAGCCGGGACCCCGGAGAAAATCCGACACTGGGGGTCGCTATTCACTTAAATCACAGCGCCGTGAATTAACGGCGCTGTGGTTTAAGTACCCTTAATTACCGCCGTTAAAAGGCGTATCGGCGGTCGTTAAGGGGTTAAAAAAGATTATTTCTGCGGTGGAAGGTTCCCTAAATACAAGAGCCACCTTGACAGAATGCAGCATTAGTGCTGCACAAGGTGGGCCTTTTACTTAAAATCGCCTGGAGGGGGTGACAGGTTCCCTTTAAATAATTTCCTGTTTTGATACATCGGACCTTTACTGACTCTACGATACAATATGGGCTTAATTATTTTATTTCATTTTTGTATCAAAGAGTGGCCATTTAAAGGGAATCTGTCGCCCCTTTTTTGAGATATCATATAATGATATCATTCAATTGTGTGTCACATAAGGATTCTCTTATTACTTTTGCTTCCCCCTGACCCCGCACCTTTCATGCATAAATACCTTTTTCATATTGGTTCAGATGTATGTAAACTGCCGCTGTCCGGTCCGCTGGGCGGGGCTTATTCACCTGCTCCCCCCTCCCTGTCTTGCTCTACGCATTTCTTCTTGTGTAGAGCAAGACAGGGAGGGGGGGGAGCAGGTGAATAAGCCCCGCCCATCGGACCGGACAGCGGCAGTTTACATACATCTGAACCAATATGAAAAAGGTATTTATGCATGAAAGGTGCGGGGTCAGGGGGAAGCAAAAGTACTAAGAGAATCCTTATGTGACACACAATTGAATGATATCATTATATGATATCTCAAAAAAGGGGCGACAGATTCCCTTTAAAATTCTATCCATTTTTTTAACTTTTTAATTTTTTTACATTTATTTTTCAGTCTTCCTAAAGAACAGAAATGTGAACATCTAAAGGGGTTTTCCAGCCTTAGGGTACAATTCTGCAGTCATTCTATGTGAATCCTTATCTTGCGTGCACTTTTCGTTGGGAGGATTCTCTGACGCCGAAAGCAGGCTGTCATGTGACCGCATATATGTGATTTGCATGCTCCCAGCCACATTCCGACTAGACGTGTCTGGCCTAGTCTAGTCAGCATGTCACCGCATGTATGCAAATCGCATATTTGCTGTCACTTGCCCGCCTGCTCCTGGCACCAGAGCATCCTTACAGCAGACAGTACACACAAAGTGAAGATTCACAAGTCTGCAGTCACATACAATTACTGTATACTTGTACCCTAAGGTCGGACAACCCCCTTAATTACTTATAACAGCAGGAGTGGAGAACCTCAGGCCTGCAGCCTCGATTACCTCGTATCCGATTCCTGGGGACCGCAGTACTCTGGCAGGCAGTTGTATTTTGATGGCCGCAGGCACAGTAATTTCTTCTTGCTCTGTGATTATGTGCTCGTAGTGTTCACCATAGCTCCCAACCGTCCTGGATTCAACTGTCCCGATCTTCTATTACATGTGTATGGCAAGGGGTTTTGAATAACTTGAAGAAGATGGGATATATAGATATAACTATGTGGCTGATCGAAGACGTATGGTGGGTCTGGATCTGTGTGTTGGTGACTTTGTTTGGTTGTCCTCGAAGAACTTAAGTTGAAGGTGATTTCTAGGAAACTGGGTCCCAGGTTCATCAGAACATATAAAATTGTGGCCATCGTCAATCCCGTAGCATTCCACCTTGCCTTGCCACCCACCTTTACTATTCATAATGTGTTTTACCGGTCTCTACTCAAAAAATATGTTGCATCCTCTGTACCGTCACCTCTATCTCCATCTCCATTCATTGTTGATGGTAATTTGGAGTTTCAGATAGCTAAGATCGTTGACTCTCACTTGGTTCGTCGGTTTCTTCAGCATGTGGTATACTGGAAGGGTTAAAGGTCCTGAAGAGAGGATATGAGTCCCATCATGGGATGTCCATGCGGTCAGGTGGGTCTGGTCTTTTCACGTGGCACACCCTGATAAACCCGGCCCTGAGGTTCCAGAGGTCCCTCGTAGAAGGGGGGCTACTGTCATTGGTTTTTCGTGACAAAGAGGAGCCAGAAGACCGCAACGTCTGATTTCTCCTACTCCTGCACTGATTAGAATCCCTTCACCTTTATATTAAATGGTGCAGCTTTGTTCTAGCAGTGCAGTGGTTAATCTGTTTGGTTGAGAGATGCTGGAAGCTTGCTTGGCTAATTCTCTCAGCTGTTCAGAGTTGGCCACTTCCCTCTCCTATTTAAACAGATCTCTGGCAATAAGGAAATGCCAGAGTTAGCTTCATTGCTGGATGGTTCAGGTGCCTGGAGGAGTTTGGTTTTTTTGAGGAGTAATTTGGTGGAATGATCTAGTGACTGTTTCTTGGCTTTGGTTGTGTGCAAATCCATTTCTTCTCCTTTGTTTTTTTTCCCTTCCTTCACTCCCTGGTGTATCCCTCTATTGTGTGTGTGAGCTTCTTTGTGTGATTAGTATTTTCCTTTATCCCTGTTCATTTTCCTTTGTTAGTCTGGTTGGTGTATTCCCATAAACTACTACTACTTCCAAGGGTGGGAGAGGAGAACCGACTGAGGGCGGATTCAGGAGCTCAGCAAGGTATGTGGCCCCAGAATTTCCACTATCAGAAGTAATCCGGGGAACAGGGATAGATAGGGCGCATCCTAGCACTAGGGACAGGGTAGGAGCCCCTTGCCGGGATACCCAATAACAGAGTAGTGAAAGATAACTTTTTTTTTTTTTTTTACAAATTGCCCTCTTGTAGAAAGGTTCCCTTTAATTTTTATTTATTTTTATTTTTGATCTCCTTTTTTTATTTTTTTACTTATATTTCATAAACAACCTTTGTAGGGAATTTCAGCATTTAAATACTTTTTAGTATTTCTGATTTCACCTGTAACTAGTGCTGGTATGCAAGTCACAGTTAGGGGGCAGTCAGATGGCTGTGTAAATAAGACGGGATTGGAGCACAGTGCTCGGACTGTCCGGCGACTCTCCTGACCAGAGTGTTATAGCTTCATGTATTTTTATGCAGCTGTCAATGCGAATATATGCGGATGCGTCGTTTTGACACTGCACCGAGCTGCGCTGAATGCAACATGTTGCACTTAGTTGTGGTCGGCGCAGCGTCAAAACGACGCATGTGCAGGCATCCGCATATATTCGCATGGCTTGCATACCGAATGCTAAAGATAGGGGAAGCATGCCGACGTAGGCGGAGCTGAAGGAAGAGGTGCGGCAGTGGGCGGGGCTTAGCGGAGGAACTACACAGTCCTCCGCAGCTCTGCCAAACGCTAGTGTGAAACTAGCCATAGGCGTTATCCCGACGGCCTGCTTGCTTGAGGGCGAGTTGGACAGTTGTTTAAAAAATGTCCTGCGAGATCACAGCATAGACAGAGTCCAAGATCTTATCTAATTTTTTTTCCTCCAAAGCATGAAAACTGGAAAGTCCAACCTCAGATAAATAGACATGCTCCAGGGGAGTATACAAGACACCTTGCTGTCCACGTCATGAATTCTGCGGTTGCCTATTCCAAAGAAGCCAGAACATTCTTAAGAGGGCCACATTGTACGCTGAACCTTGGTGGACCATTGTCGGAATTCGGTACAAAAGTCCTCAGCTGTATCAGATTCATGATCTTAGCCTCAGTGGCCTGAATTCTGTTAGGCTCGTCATAAATTAACCCTAAAGCGTAAAAGAAGGCTTCAACAGAAACTCGTTCTGGGGCTTGTGGGGACAGTAAAAACGCTCAGGTCTGAGGACCCCTTTGTAGGAGGGACATAATTACTCCTACCTGCTGGGGCAAGTTATAATGTGACGCTGAGTGACTTCTTATGGACAAGCCATGAGGCGGGGAAGTCAAGGAGTCAGAGGTCAAAAGACAGGAGGGTACGTCAACGAAAAAGGGATAAGACAGAAGGATAGTCAGAGGAAACGTCTAGGGTCAGTTAACTAAGATCAGAGTGAGTCAAAGGCAAAAGGGATAATACAGACAAGTAGTTAAAAGGCTAATCCAAGGTCCGACAACAAAGATCAGAAAACAGCAAGACTACAAGTGGCAATGTTCTGATCATTGCCATCTAGTTAAAAAGCCAGGTAATCACCCTGAACTGGTGACACCTGGAGGAAATCCCACAGGCCTGGCCAGATTGGACACCTGGGCTTTCACTCACAATACTGGCAGCCCAGCACCCCTTTGGGGGGGCTGAGCTGCCTTTCACAGAGTCCTTAGGACACCATGAGTGATGAAATCATGACACTGGTCACCTCTACTGCAGCTGTATGATCTATGCGCATTTGCTGACTCTGTAGTCACATTCTAAAGCACCACTGCAGAGTCATATGTGGATCAGCTTATGGGCTCATACTCACTTGCGAGAGATTCCCACGATTCTTGTGCGAGTCTCTCGCATGAAAACCTGGCACTGTCGCCGGCACTCGGACCAGAGCGTGCGGCTACATGTATTTCTATGTGATCATGACCATACTGAACATTCCCTGCCCCGGGAATAAGGTGCCTGTGCAAGCTCTCAGGTGGGGGATAGATCACAGAGAAGAGTGACCAGTCATTCACAGACAGGAGGCCGGCGGCGGCGGGAGGAGACAGAGGGACAGAGGCTGGAGAGTTATAAATGCAGGCCAAGGCCCCACTTGTGAGCTCATTTGCTTAAACATTTGCCGATGGATTTCTAGACAACAGAGAAACAAACTTATAATACAAATTTATGGACATAGCGAACATTTCAGAAGCTTTACATAGATGACGTTTAAGATCTAAAAATCTGATCGGTTCCTTTAATTGCATTTTTATCTGCTGTAATTTTGTGCTTTTTGTAGTGGCATTTCAAGGGTGCAAGTACAGATTATCAGTTCTCCATAGAGTTATAATATTTATAGAGTTACAATATTTTTACATCGCTCAACCAATTATTATTGAATATTGTGGGGTCTGGTTGGAAGTCTAGGTTCTCACTTGCATTCAAAGTTCTGTTTTTCAATTCCATTATAAGAACAGAAAACAAAACTAGAAAAAACGAATCCATCTTAAGTCAGAAGGGCACCATTTCTATAAGGGGGTCCATTTGATTTGGATTTGTGTCTATCATTTTAAAAGGAAAAATAAATATTCTTCTGGTAAAAATTCTGGAATTTGCAAAGAATTCTTTGATCGGAAATTCCATTGCAGGCGAGCACTCATCATAAAGTCGGTAGTTTGTGTACAAAATTGATGTAATGCAATTCTGCATCTCAACCAGCAGGTGGCACCAAGCGCTTACCATTTTCTCGCACATAGGACCCTCCATCCACCAGTGCCATGAGTGCCAATAGTGTGTCCATTATTACCACCCTCATTATAACCTTATAGGGCACAGGGCAAATGCTTTTCCAAAGCAGACAGATGACATTTTGCTACAAACATTCACCTCGGGATAAAATATAATGATAACCAAAAAAATTGTATTTGCAAAACAATATTGTAAAGAGCGCATATATGCCATCTTTCTTCTCCCAGGGCACCAGTTCATCGCCCCGGCTGCTTCATCACTACTGCTGAGTGCTCAATCCTCACTGCTGTCGCACAAATCTCCCTTTTGTTCTTAGATATATTGAATTTCGGATTCACTTTTTTTCCCACGAGAATCTCTGTTCTTGTGGTTTTTGAAGGAAGCAACGAGCAACAACATAGACAAGTTAGTGGTAAACACTGGTGCAACACCGTCTGTCAAAGCAGCGCGCGCACACGAGCGTCTACAGCAGATGCCCGGCCGGAGGAAACCGTGCAAGCAAACTGGGCAGGTCTGTGCAGGCGCTGCGGGTCACATATAGGTCGCAGTCACATTTGCTACCTATGTACTTGCTGAGTGCGGGTATTTTTATGTCTGACTCTAGTACAGACTTTTACTATTACAACAGAACATGTTTATGGCCACACAAATCTAGAGATGGCCATACACATGCAGACTCATGTCCAACGACGCCAGATTGTTGTCCCATCATTGGATGATATTGATCAAATTAGACTCCATTCACACATGAGTGTGTGTTACCCTCTTAGAAAAACGGACCAATTTTTTTTCTTTGTTGGCTTCTGTTTTTTAGCTCATCCCTTCTTTTTTCCACTGAACCACTCGGACTGTCTAATCTTATCTATTGACTCTTAACTAGAGGTGAGCAACTAAATTTGAGTGGAATTCAGTTTTACTCTAATTTTACAAAAATCTGCATTCTCCAATTGCAATTCTATTTTGCAATTTGTTTCCACGTGGATTCAGTCGCTGCCCACCATTTTTCAACACCATAAAGGGCCATCAAAAGGTTAAAAAAAAATCCTTAGACTTACTTTACTGCACCCCTCTTCGGCCTCTTTGCTCTTTACTGTCACGCGTCTGGGCCTCGACCCATCTGGACTCTTGACATGATGTTGTGACCTTCCGCACACTTGTGCAGAATTCTCCTAGGTTCATAGAATAATAGAATGTTAGAGTTGGAAGATACCTCCAAGGTCATTGTGTCCAACCTCCTGCCCAATGCAGAATTCACTAACTCATCTCAGACAGATGTCTGTCCAGCCTCTGATTTAAGACATCCATTGAAGGAGAACTCACCACCTCTCGTGGCAGCCTGTTCCACTCATTGAAAGGTGGATAATTTCAATAAGTGGGAGTCAAAAGCTGCGATGAGAACTGGATAGGTGGCAGTAAGGAGCGGAAGGTCTGGATAGGTGAGCGATGATGTGGGTATAAGGATTTTAAAAAATAATTAACATATTATGTCTGGAGTCTCTACAGACCTCAGAGCATAAGATACATTAAATTAACCGAGTATAACTTCTCCACAAAACGATTTTCTAGGGGGGAAAAATGCGTGAAAGGGCGAATTTGAATATTGCCTAATACGCTCATTTCTACTCTTTAACAAAACATTCGTTAAAACAGATGAGCTCTGAAGTACAAAGTTTGCCTTCCTAGTTTCATCCTTGCCTCACAAATCCCCATAGACTTTAATGGTTGAGTCTGATCTGCAGAAAGGATGAGAATAGGACATGTTTTGACTCTCACGTACCAGTTTTTAAAACCGACGTGTGTATTGCTCAATTAAACTATTGGTCAGTGTGCTGTCCGGGAAAATCTGATAAAACTAGGGCATATTGAACATACTGTATGTGTAATTTTAGTCTATGGCTGGCGTCATGGAGATAGCTACTCTTGCGGCCCTGTAACACATAGCGACGCACCAGCGATCCCGAGAACGATACGACCTGGTAAGGATCGCTGGAGCGTTGCTACATGATCGCTAGTAAGCTGTCAAACAGGCAGATCTATTTAACGATGCAGCAACAATATGGCGATCCTCGGCGGTCGTTGGGACCTTGTCAGACAGCAGCTATTCTGACGATACAGACCTTGATACACGTGCTTCAACAAGGTCGCTTGTCGTTGTTACTGCATCAAACACAGCGAGCATCGCTGGCCAGCAGGACACCAACGATCAAAAAATGGCCCAGGACATTCGGGCACATCAGCGAGATCGCAGCGGGGGGCCCGGTTGCCGCTGCGTGTCACACGTGGCGAGGTCGCTGTTGCATCACAAAATCTGTGACGTTTCAGCGATCTTGCTAACGATCTCGTTATGTGTGAAGTACCCCTTAGTTTGCACCTGTTCACATCTGTTTTCTGTTTGGAAGTGGCAGTCAGTTTTTTTAATATTTGTATACAGAGGCTCTCTTACTAAGAACTCCACCTCTCAGCCTCTGCCATTTTTAATCACAGCAGCATACTATCTACCCATATAAATGTAGGCTTCAGGCTAGTAGACGATTCACATTAGGCAGGTTCCCAGCAAAGAGAATCGCCTTATCATGGCTGCTGGGTACACATGAATTGGCTAATTTATTCGCTAAGTATTCGCAATTTTTCCAATTTTCTAGATCAGTAATGCAATTCATATTTCATATATTTCATGTTTGCATGCTATAGTGTTACAGAGTGTAATTGTTGGTTATGTATGGAGAAAGCTACTCTTACTTTGCACCTGTACACATCTGTATTCTGTTTGGAAGTGACGGTCAGTCTTTTGTTATAAGGATGTGGTCAGACAATCATTAGAAAAATCATATGATTTTGATTCAGAAAACATGTCCGATTGTCATCCTTATTGTCAGCCACGTGTCTGTATATTACATCCGTGTGGCATCTGTTATTTAAAATGTTCATGATCAAATACAGTTTCCTAGGTTAGTAATGGCGATGTATCCATAAATATGGGATGCCATACGGATGAACCATATTTTTTTTGCGTACCTATAGATTTGTATAAGCGAGTGTCATCTGTTATACAGAAAAAACTACTGTAGTGCAGGCTGCCTTTTTTTTTTTTTACACACGGGCACTCAGTCCAGGAGGTGTAGCTACCATCTGAACAGCCCTCTTAAATAACATTGGTTAGTGCGCTGTTCGATCGCTAATCAGACAGCACACACACGTCCTTATAATACATCCATGTAAACGATCCCTAAAGATGATCCGATTGCCGATTTAGAATACAAGAGTGGATGGGTTAACTAATAACACTGGTTTTGTGCAGCATGCAGTTTACTCTTCCCAGTACTGGTGAGATCCATGGTCCATGTCCCTGTGCCATCTGTATGTAGGTATGTGACATGCATGTATCCGTTTGCTGTCCATGTGTCACATCTGTGTGCCGTCCGTATGTCCTTGGGGCATGTACCGGCACCTGGGAAATGCAGTACAGTTCTCGGCGTTCCTAGGCACTGTCTGCTGAAGGCAGCTCTCATTATTGTCACTTGGTCTCCCTGAGATTAGCACGACCAGATGACAATGATGGGAGTTGTATTCAGCCTGGGAAGGTTCTAGAGATATTGCACCCACCCCAGATTACCAACATTAGCCCTGAGCAGTCCCAGAAATGGCGCATTCATAAGATGCCCCAAATCTGGGCTTACTCTTCCCCCTCTGACTCTTGACACTTGACCTGTGGTGATGGCAAGTGAGGTAATAGGGTAGGGATTGATGTCTTGTCAGGTGACATCAAGCCATGGGGTTAGTAATGGGGGAGGTGTCTATCAGATGCCTCTATAACTAACGCCATAGTACATTTTGAAATAAACACAAAATCAGAATAAAGTCTTTTATTTTAAATAAAACTCAACACCTCGTGTTACACATTTATTTAAAAAAAAGTTAAACTAACCTTTACACCTATAATTCATTGAAGCCCATGTTCCCTGTAAAAAACAAAAATGATAAACAACCATATTCCTCACCTGTCAGATGAGAAGATAATCCATACTGTCCTATGCCGTAATCCATCTCTGCTACATCTGAATTTCAAACTGAACAGTGGCACTCCACCAGGGGCCCCCAGTCAGTGACGTGCCGCTAATAGCGGCAGACCATGTGAGTCATGGGGCCCCGGTATCAGTGCCGGCTCAGGCTCCCTGCACCTGGAATTGCACATTCAACTGTATCAGCATCGTAAAAAATTTTTAAATCAGTGAGTACATGGTGGCCATAATACTGGAGGAGTATGGGAGTGTGCAGTATACCATATGAGGGCTTCATTATGATATATAGGGGCTGCATTATACAATATGGGGGCTGCACTATACCATATGGGGGCTGCATAATACTATACGGGGGTTGCATTATATTATAATGCATACAGTCATCTCACAGTACAGAAATAATGCATACAGTCATGTCACAGTACAGGCATAATGCATACAGTCATGTCACAGTGCAAACAAAATTATTATTATTAGTATTATTTATTTATATACCACCATTAATTCCATGGTGCTGTACATGAGAAGGGGTAACATCAAAATACAAATATCACTTACAGGAAACAAACTAACAGCGACAGACTGGTACAGAAGGAAGAGGACCCTGCCCTTGTGGGCTCACATTATATATAGGATTATGGGGAAGGAGACAGTAGGTCAGGGGTTGCAGCAGCTCCAATGATGCTGAGGTGGCCATGTGGTCATTACAGGTTGTAAGATTTTTTTAAGAGATGAATTTTCAGGTTCCGTTTGAAGGATCCAAATGTGGTGGATAACCAGACGTGTTGGGACACAGAATTCCAGAAGATAGGGGTTATTCGGCATAAATCTTGGAGGAGGTCGGGTGAGGAGCAAATAAGCGTAGGGAGAGAATTAGGTCTTGGGAGGACCGGAGATTACGTGAGGAAAGATATTGAGAGATTAGTTCAGAAATATGCGGAGGAGAAAGGTTATGGACAACTTTGTAGGTCAGTGTTAGTAGTTTAAACTGGATATGCTGGGAAATTTGGAGCCAGTGAAGGGATTTGCAAAGAGGGGAAGCAGGAGTGTAGCGAGGAGAGAGATTAATTAGTCGGGCAGCAGAGTTAAGGACGGACTGGAGGGGTGTGAAATTGTTAGAAGGTAGGCCACAGAGGAGGATGTTGCAGTAGTTGAGGCGGGAGATGATTAGGGCATGCACAAGGATTTTGGTAGAGTGAGGGTTGAGGAAAGGACGGATTCTTGAAATATTTTTGAGCTGGAGGCGACAGGAGGTGGTGAGAGCTTGGATGGGCGGTTTGAAGGACAGGGCAGAGTCAAGGGTTACTCTGGTGGTTAGGTGGGGGGCAGGAGGGAAGGAGAGATTATTACTTGGTTAGAGGGTGCTGGTGTTTGCGGATAGCGAAGGAGAGTGAGGAGTAATGGAGCCAAAACTGTTAGAGCGTATGTCAGTATGATGAGATTAAGTGTGGAGGAAAGAGAATTAAATGTACAAAATTTCTTAACAGTGGTTAGTCATACCTTCTATTCACTTCTGGCTCATTTCTTGCATATTTCTGCAGTATCCTTACAGAGCCATCCTTATGGAGACAGACCACGGTCAGACAGACCTGTGACTCCGCATTTATAACAAGCTAAGTGCACATGAAATAGGCCAGGTGTGGTCAGGAGGGATGGGCAGCAGGGAGACACACAGACACAGGAGGGGATTAATTAGAAGTCAGAATGGAAAATGCAAAAGGAAATAGTCAGATCCAAATGGACCGATAAAGCCAACTATGTGTTTAACATCAAGGAATTAAGGTGAGAAAGCATTCAGGGGAGAAAAAAAACAGTAATAACAGACAGATACAGGGTGAGTGGGGTCAGGAAAGATGGGTGATGGTATTATGGTATTGCAGCCAATGGACATACCTAAGGATGAAGCAGATCGATTGTCAGATTGATAGTAATAATGAAGCATAGTAATAATAATAATGAAGCATCTATAGCAGGGGGTTATTTTCCTGGCATTATTTTTCTGTCTTATTTCTGCCATGCATATAGTCATGTCACAGTACAGGCATAATGCATACAGTCATGTCACAATAGAGACTGGTCCTTGTTATGTGACAGCATATGAATAATGCACAAGGGGACGCCATGAAACAGAAAGAATATAACCGATGATGTTTTACAATACTTTAGAGGAAACCTATCCAAATCACAGACAGCATTAATCAGATCCTAGATGCAGCCAGGAGTTTTAGAGAAAATAAACTTTAACGATCCGGCCGGGGACCAGACTAGTCCAGCTCCACCTCTGGCCGTCTCTTCTCAGCACTTCTGCAGGTGATTGATAGGTCTATCCCTAGTGTGTATATAATCGCCTCTAGCAGCATTGGGAAGAGACAGTAACCGTAAGAGACAAGACTAGTCTAGCTTTGCCCCTTGCCGGCTTCTCCTAACACTGCTGCAGGTGATTGACGGGGTCTCTCTCTACAGAAGAGGCATGTCAATCACCTCTACAGTAGCAGAGCTGGGACAAGCCGGCCAGGGGCGGCGCTGAAGTAGTCACATCTCTTCTAGTTCACAGCCAGATCTTCACGCTATATTCACATGCAGCCAGACTCTGATTCATGCTGTCTTGGGTATGGGCAGCATGAATCGGAACAGGTTTCATTTATGCCCTGTCACTATAACTCTGTAAACCCTCTAACTTCCTGTCCTGCCCAGAATAATCATTTTTGAGTGAGGTTTACATACACTATGTCCCCTTTGGGCTGAGGAATCCTGGCAAAACCTGGTCAGTTGACTTTTATGCTGGAAAAACAAAGATGGACACTTTCTGCATGAACATCATGGGACTGGCAAACAATGTTGGAAAAGAATGCTGTGCCCTGAGTCACATCCGTATTTACTTATGGAAGTATTGGTATAGGTGCTTGTGATCCAATGTGCCAGTCAAGGCAAATATAGTGTCCAAGCCATATGCAAGTTAGGATGAAGGTACACTGTGGGTGTGTCAATGCACTTGAGTGAAGCAGTCTGGAACACCTCCTGTGCACGTCCAGACTGATTGACATTGTTGGAACCCAACATGGACAACTTTGATAATACGTGTAATATGAAAGACTGAACTCATAATTTGATACACCAACTTTGTATAGTCCGATAGGTCATCATAGAACTACATCAAAGAGGTAGATCATGGACTGTGGAGAGTCATAAAACCTGTGAGGTATGAAGACAATTTTGTGTCCTGTGGTGTGGTGCCTTTTTTTCTGTTGATAGAGTAAAGCGACCACCTACATGAGAGATGGACATCTTGTCTGGCCTCTTGGAAGGTAAAAAACCCCTGTGGTGTTTGGATTCAAAACCTTTGTTCCTCAAATTGACCTCTTGTCTCCAACCCAAATGCAGCTGAATGTGTCCTCAGGCCGATTGATACAAAAACCTTTTGGCTATATACAAGGACACCACCTACAAGAAGATGAAGACCACTGTAATTAGGTTCAACCCTTGACCCTCTTATCCATTCTGGACCTAAGAATGCCACCTTCAGGAAACTTATTTCTGGAGAACTAAAGACTGTGACCTGATTGAATGGTACTATTATATGGAGGTGTTACAGGGATGGGCAATGTATGGGCCATGTCTGACTGTGTGACTGATATAAAGGTAGTGTAAGGGAGGGACAGGACTGTAGTTATGACCCGAATAACTGCAATATCGAGGTCCAGTCCTTCCCCTACAGAAAACTGTACTCTTCTCTCTGGCATACCTGCATCTCCAGATTCAGCTTCCTCTGGGCACTTCCAAGGCAAGGATGGTCCCTCTCTCAGGCGACCCCCCCCTCATTGGAGACACAGTCCAAATTAACTTTAACACTTTCTTTACTGAGTACTTCACACATTACATCCACAGTTGGTACATTGTGACATTTGCTTGTTTCCTCATCTTTCCCTTTCTGGCTGTCACTTCTGTGCAGTACATGCCTGGACCGGACCATCCTAGACTGTTCCCCAGTTCCTTCCTGGCCTAACCTCGCCATGATGACAATTCCTTCTGCCTGTTTGACCCCAGGTTTGGCTGCCTCTGGTAAAGCATCCGGCCCATCTGTACCAAACTCGTCGAAGCTCCAGTTTCCTTCACTTCAGCTGTCCAGTCGACTCCTGCCCTAAAAGCACCAGCCCAGGTGACAAGTCGCCACATCTTTCGGTTTCTGTACTGGCCCATTGCTTTGACACTCAGTGGCTGTGGGTAGCGTGAGCTGCAGCGCTTGAACGCTGTGTGGCTGCCAAACTTTCCGGGCCTTTAGCCCATGTGGACACTAGGGCACCCTGTCCCCGTCTGACCTAACTTCCTACGAGGTCCCCGCTTACTACCCGGCAGCCCCTCCTTTTCTTAACCCTCTATGAATGTCCTATCAGCTATACCTATAGAGCCCACTAGTATGCCCCCATCTAGTGGCCCGCAATAGAACTACACTTACCCATGACTATGTGAACTATATACTAAAGTGCCCTCCTCTAATGCCCCCAAAAGGATGCACTAACTTACCCTAACTGTACATGCAATAATATTATACAGAAACGCAAGACAATATGTTACAGCTTTCTACACAATGGTAACACATACATGTGGTAATACCATTAAAGACGAGCGACAATACATGTTTCTATGTAGCATTACCGCAAACATTTATCATAAACATCACTTAGCAATATATACACAATAACATAGGAGGGACAATCTAAGGAAGGAAAGCAAGAAAGACATCACATCTCACTCCCTTACAGTAGCACACCAAGCTAGTTAGGCATGCTTCCCACTTCCCACCCTCTACCACCCTCTCTTATTACCTTTTCCCTTTCAGTGTATCGTTGTCCTTTAGTTACGGTAGATTTCCCTTATGTATGTTATTGTAAATATCTCATTTGTAATAAATCCCCATTAAAAATCCAGTAGCTCTTGTTAATTAATATTAACTGGCACCGTAAAACTCAAAACCGCATATATATGACACATATGTCACACATTGGATCTCTACAGAAAAATAGGTATGCTTTTTATTGTAGAAAAGGGCCAATGTAGCCATACTGCTGCTACCATGTGTAAAAAGGGGCTGACAGGTTCCCTTTAAACCTTTTTTAGAAGATAATTGTCAGTAGTTGATAGAACTGATACTTCATGCATTGTTTTCACTTTTTAAGACGTGGAGACACATTTACATTGAGTAATGATGTTATTTATTTACTTTCGAATTCTTTGACGCTGATCACAAATCTCTTACTCATATATAAATACCAGAACAGACATTACATAATCCATTACTTGTTCCCACACATTTGTGTTGTCCACGCACCTTAGTAAATAACACACCTGTTCTGTAGTCATTGTTCCTGTTGAACTACTTAAAAGTCAACTACTTCACATGTGTCTCATAGGCTAAAGTGCTTTACCCAGTAAGGAATGTGTATAGCCCAAGGGTCCCTGCGTGATCCCCTCTCACCCGGCAGGGATGCGGACACACTATCCTCCCCTGTTCTCAATCCACACTTTCTCCTACTCCTGTTTTCTCCTGGCGTCTGGCAAATCCCGAGGCACTGCACTGCGCTTAGGGCTTGCACTGTCCTAAAGCGTGAGAGACACTTATTATTTAAGGCACCTCCCCCTGTTTGGAGATACCTGAGCAACATGTTCTGTCAGCTTACTGCACACTTCACTTGCTAGTTGTCAGGTCACTTGTTCCCACCTATACCTGCCTGTACCCGATAGTACCTGCCAGTGCCGACTAGCACCTGCCGTGCCTTCCTGTATACCAGCCATTCCTGTCTTCACCTGCCGTGCTTTCCTGTATATTAGTCACACACGCCAGCACCTGCCGTGCTTTCCTGTATACCAACCGTTCCTGCCAGCACCTGTTGCGCCTTCCTGTATGCAAGCTTACACATGATCTACTTTCCTGTATACCAGCCGTGCCTGCCTGCATCTGCCGTGCCTTCTGATCTACCAGCCATTCCTTCCTCCAGCTGCCGTGCCTTCCTGTATACCAGCCATGCCTGCCGGCACCTGCCATGCCTTCCTGTATACTAGCTGTGCCTGTCGGCACATGCCGTGCTTTCCTGTATACCAACCATGCCCACCAGCACCTGACGTGCCTTCCTTTATACTAGCCATGCCTGATTGTACCTGCCGTGCCCACCCATTCCTGGCCATTCCAGCTTCCTACCCCTTTGTGGGTCATCTGTCATGTGTCTGAGGTCTGTCCTGGAGTAGCACCTGGCATCCATCCGGAGCCAAGTCTAACTACACCAAAAGAGGCCTTAGCAAAGAGTCATGTGTTTGCCTACTCATGTCCCACCAGGCTCTCCCTAGTCCATGACACAGTGGTTCCACAACCACATGCCTTACAGGGTGGAGGAAAGATAATTTTAATATATCATCTGTAGAGGGAAATATGCACTTTTTGGTGGTTATATTTCACTTTTCTTTGAGTAGTACAGAGTTGGTCACAAAAAAAAAGAAAAAAAAACGTTTTACGTTGTGTGTTTTGTACAAGATATGAAATAATGGAAGAATAACATATTTACTAGAGATGAACAAGTCTTTTAAAATTCAAATTTTCAATGAATTTTTTTCCAAAAAATCTGATTTTTGCATAAATTGATTCTCCACGAATTACACTATTGTAAAGTCTCCACTTGCCCTGAAAAGACGTACAGTATATAAGACAATTAGGCCTCCTAAGACTGAATCTATCCCGTCAAGCTCTTTAACAAAGCCTTAGTAATGTCAAAATTAACCCACCAGTTAAATTAACCCACCATAGAAACGAACGGTAACTGGTACTAACACAGCACATTCACAGAGTTTTCATGGTCTTATTTTAAGTTTAAAAAGTATCCAAAATTATCCCTTTTAGTCATTTGGTGATCAGACAGATCTTTGTGTGCAGTACACTGACTCAATCTGACAGTGTCACTGTCAGAGATAACATCATCCTGCTGTGACTGAGATCAGTGATGTGCCTTATATTCCATAACGTCCTCACCTCCTCCCCCATTAATATTCTTACCAGAGGCAAAGGAGCCCAATTGTAGCCTGAATTTGGTAGTACTGCTGCCTAGATGGCGGGTGCATCTGCTACTGCTAGTGGCTCTCATATTTTTTGTAATGGCATGTTTTGTTTTTTTTCAAATGCCACTTTTTACCACACATTTACCATGCAACCTTTTAAATCATAACTATTCAACTTTTGTCAAGGACATGACAAGTATTGTGTTACACACCTGTCCGGTGTGAGCTCTGCTCCCTTCACACCTGTCTGCTAAACTCTCTTGTGCTCCACTCCAGGCTTTGCAAGTAGCCCGGCAAGCTCTCATGTGATCATCTACCTATAGGCCTACGAAGACACACACCTGTGTCTTGGTATTAAGACTCTTAAGTCTGCTGTCTCTAGGACCTCTGCTACCTGTTTCCTGTATGCCTCAACTGCCTGCCGGACCAATGCCCCTGGCCCGTGTGCCCACCCGGACCTTGAGCTTTGAGAATCCACCTCTCTAGGTGACCCTAACAAATGCCAAGTTAGTAGAAATACGTAAGCAGGCCGCAGTTCTGATGTGAAGTATACTGTTGTCCAATTAGGGTACGTGCACACGCTGCGGATTTGGCGGCGCGGATTTTGTAAAATCCGGAGGTAAATCTGCAGGTCCAAAGACCTGCGGTTTTACCTGCGGATTGCTCTGCGGTTTTGCCCTGCGGCCATTGAGGAGATGGCAAAGCGCAGCGGAATCCGCAGAAAGAATTGACATGTCAATTTTTTCTGCGGTTTTAAAACCGCAGAAAAACCGTGCGGAAAAATCCGCACCGTCTGCACTGCGTTTTTTTATTCCCATAGGGAATAATGGTACTGTACACCGCAGCAAAAACTGCTGCAGGTCCGCAGCGGCCAAAACCGCTGCCGAACCGCAGCAGAATCCGCAGCGTGTGCACACACCCTTAGACTAGTGAAAGAAGAATGCAAAAACAGATATGTGCAGTTAAATATCTCCATTTTTGTTTTTATTTTTTATAATTTAAGTGGTGAAAAAAATCAGAAATGTAAAAAAAAAAAAAAATTGGTTTGTGTTGCAGTTTCCTAGACCAGTAATTTTTCTTCATCAATGGATTTGGTTGAGGGATTTTTTTTTTTCAGGAGCGAGCTGTAGTCTTCTTGGTACCTTTTCTGGGTACATGTGATATTTTTTAGGCCCCTGTGTTTTAGAGTTGAACATTTGATCACTTGTTCTATATACGTAGGAGAAGTTGACGGTTTCCTATGAAGACCAGCCACAGGCTAAGACTCATAGGTGGACCAAGCTGGCACAGACGGGGGCAATCAATACATTGTCTGTTTATAGTTTCATAGTTTTTAAGGTTGAAAGTAAACTTAAGTCCATCAGGTTTATCCTATAGGCCTAACATGTTGATCCAGAGAAAGACAAACATCCCATGGGGCAGGCGCTTATTTTAGAGGAAAAATTCCTTCTTGACTCCATATACGGCAATCAGACTCGTTTCCTGGATCAATGTCCCATCCTAAAATCTAGTGCCCTTAACCTGTAATATTAGAGTTTTCAAAAAAGGCATCCAGGTCCTTCTTGAATTTTAGCAGTGAATCAACCATTATGCCATACAGGTGACTCACACGGTTTTTAAGTCATATTACTAATAATAAACTACTGATAGGGGTTTGTTATAAGTCTCCAAAAAATAATGGAAGCAATGGAGAATATCCTCGCAAAGCAAATAGATGAAGCTGCGACTCAAGGAGAAGTCATTATTATGGGAGACTTCAACTGCCCTGAAATACATTGGGGAACCAAAACCTGCAGTTCCAGCAAAGGTAATAGGTTTTTGACAACTATGAGAGACAATTACCTTTCACAACTGGTTCAGGACCCAACAAGACGGGGGGCACTGCTAGACCTAATATTAACCAACAGGCCAGACCGCATATCAAATGTAAGGGTTGAGGGTCACTTGGGTAATAGTGATCACAAGATAATAAGTTTTCATGTATCCTTTAATAAGATGTGTAGTAGAGGGATAACAAGGACACTAAACTTCAGGAAGGCAAATTTCCAATGGATGAGAGATGATCTTGGTGCAATTAACTGGGACGATATCCTGAGAGATAAAAATACACAAAGAAAATGAGAGACGTTTATTAGCATCCTGAATAGGACCTGTGCACAATATGTACCGTATAGGAATAAACATGCTAGAAATAGGAGACCACTATGGCTAAATAGAGCTGTAAGGGGCGCAATAAGAGATAAAAATAAAACATTTAAAGAATTAAAGCAAGTAGGTAGTGATGAGGCATTAACTAAATACAGAAGGTTATACAGACCTTTTTACTCATAAGCCTGAGACAGGGACAAGGGGGCATTCTCTACGTATGGAGGAAAGAAGGTTTAAGCATACTCACAGACGCGGATTCTTTACTGTAAGAGCAGTGAGACTATGGAACTCTCTGCCATATGATGTTGTAATGAGTGATTCCCTACTAAAATGTAAGAAGGGACTGGATGCCTTTCTTGAAAAGTATAATATTATAGGGTATATACACTAGTTTCCTTAATATTACATTGATCCATGGAGCTAGTCTTGATTGCAGTATGTGGACTCGGGAAGGAACTTTTTTCCCCAATGTGAAGCTTACTGTTTGCCACATGGGGTTTTTTTTGCCTTTCTCTGGATCAACATGTTAGGGCAAGTTAGGATAGGCTATGGGTTGAATTAGATGGACTTAAAGTCTTCCTTCAACCTTAATAACTATGTTACTATGTTACTCACTGTGTGCAAATCTCTACTCCAAGGACAACATCTGCAAGGAGTTTGTATGTTCTCCCCGTGTTTGTGTGGGTTTCCTCCGGGTTCTCCGGTTACCTCCCACATTCCACAGACATAGTGATAGGGCTCACAATCTACATTCCCTATCGGGGACAGCAATGATAATGCATGCAAAACTGTAAAGTGCTGCGGAATATGTTGACGCTATTTAAATAGATTATTATTATTAGATATCAAAACAGAAATCAGGTGTGAACAAGTGCTTGCTAAGAGTAGCCATCTCCATATCGTATAACCAACAAATAAAGTAGCACTCTATAACTCTATAGCAAGAAAACATGAAATATATGAAATTTTTATTGCATAACTGCTCTGGAAAATTGGAAAAATTGAGAATACTTAGCTCATAAATTGGCCAATTCATGTGTACCCAACAACCGGAACCTGCCTAATGTGAATTCTCTCTCAAGCTGAAACCTACATTTATATATTTATTTGTAAATGCCTTGTCATGGCTACTGGATACACATAAATTGGCTAAATTATGTGCTAAGTATTCTCAATCCTCCCAGTATCAGGCCGTCTCGCTGAGCTGGCTTGAGCAACACTTTCATCCCCTTGTTGCTTGAGAGTCTCCACCCGGCTATAAAGGTGCGTGGACAGACTCTGCAGGAATTGAAAACCACTGTGTTCTGCAGAGATTTACCGTATTTTTCGGACTATAAGACGCACCGGACCATAAGACGCACCCCAATTTTCAGAAGGAAAATAGGGAAAAAAATAATAATGTGTCAAATGAGGGTCCGTCTTACAGTCCGAATTCAGCTTACCTGGGAAGGGATCCGGCACAGGTGGAGAAGTAGTCACAGGGGTCATTCAGTGGTCCAGGCTCGTGCGGTGGCGGCGGCTCTGTGCTGGGGCAGCTGCGCTGGGGCTGGGGCGGGTGGGCTGTGCAGGGGCAGCTGTGCTGGGGCAGGGGCAGCTGTGCTGGGGCAGGGGCAGCTGTGGCAGGGGCAGCTGTGGCAGGGGCATCTGTGCTGGGGCAGGGGCAGCTGTGGCAGGGGCAGCTGTGCTGAGGCAGGGGCAGCTGAGGCAGGGGCAGCTGTGCTGGGGCAGGTGGGCAGGGGCAGCTGTGCTGGGTAGGGGCAGCTGTGGCAGGGGCAGCTGTGGCAGGGGCAGCTGAGGCAGGGGCAGCTGTGCTGGGGCAGGTGGGCAGGGCAGCTGTGGCAGGGACAGGTGGGCTCTGCGGTGGTGGCAGCGGGCGGCGCTCTGAGGTGCGGTGGTGGCAGCGGGCTGTGCTCCGGTGCAGGGGCGGTGGCTCCGCCGGCGTTTCTTCTCAGCCCGGAGGCCCCCACACACCCCTTGCTGGGCGCCGCCATGTTGCGGTGGCCTCCGGGAGCATGGACCCCGGCAAGATGGCCGCCGGTTCGGGGACGGCGCATGCGCAGCTTCAGATCTCGTGCCGAGATCTCGGGGGACGAGATTCAAATCTCGGCAACCAGATCTCGTCCCCCGAGATCTCGGGACGAGATCTGAAGCTGCGCATGCACTGTCCCCGGTCCGGCGGCCATCTTGCCGGCGTCCATGCTCCCGGAGGCCACCGCAACATGGCGGCGCCCAGCAAGGGGTGTGCGGGGGCCTCCAGGCTGCGAAGAAACGCCGGCGGAGCCGCCGCCCCTGCACCGGAGCGCAGCCCGCTGCCACCACCGCACCGCAGAGCGCCGCCCGCTGCCACCACTGCACCGCAGAGCCTCGCCCGCTGCCACCAGCGCACCAGGTACCGTGCATTGCGACCATAAGACGCACCCCCCACTTTCCCCCAAAATTTTTGGGGAAAAAAGTGCGTCTTATGGTCCGAAAAATACGGTACTTCCCTGGCCTATCGCCTGGCAGCTGTAGATATTTTAGGCAGATCCTCACTCCACACCTTACCTGAGCTTAAGGTCATAGTTTCAGTTTGTCATTAGTTCCCTGTCAACGTGCTTTATTGCTGTGACTCTCCTGTTACTGACCCAGCTTCTTTACTCTTTTTGTCTGCTCTCTCCGCTCTTGACCCCGGCTTCGAATTCTGAACCTGTGTTGCCTGCCTCAACCATGGACATTTTTGACCACATCTCTGACTTTGCCCTCAGTGCTTTGTTTTTTTGTGCTTTGACCCGTTGGTCAGTTGCAGTAGGCCTGGCGACAGTCCTGGAGTGGGACCTGGTGACTACTCTGAAAACCCAAGCTTAGGCTACTTTCACACTTGCTTTTTTTTGCAGCGCGTTTTTCCCGCAAAAAAAGCATGGAAAAAACGCATACAAACGCTGCGTTTTTTTCAAGCATTTTTATGCGCATGCATGAAAAAAAAAACGCAGCGTTTTTATGCGTTTGTATGCGTTTTTAGTGCGTTTTTACCTCGTTTGCGTTTTTTTCCAACATTAGTTGGCCTCACCAAAAAAATCAAGATAGGGTTAGGATTAACACTAACCAAAACCATGACTTTACTAACCCTAACCCTAACCCTTAACCAAACCATACTAACCTTAACCAAACCATACTAACCCTAACCCTTAACCAAACCCTACTAACCCAAACCCTAACCTTAACCCTAAACCCACTTAACTAACCCTAACTCTAACCCAAACCCCTAATTTCCATTGTCTAACCAATGGTCAACAAAAAAGCGCATGCACAAAAAAACGCATACATGAGCATGCCAATGCGCACGTATGCACACCCATAGACTTACAATGGGTGTCTTGCTGTAAAAAAACGCATTGCGCGCGCATGCGTTTTTTTGAGGCAAGTCAGACGCCCAAAAAATGCAACAGGATGCATTTTGTGCGCCCGAGCGCACGCCACAAAAAACCGCATGCGTGTAAAAACGCATACAAACGCATGTGTATGCGCACATAAGCGCATCTCATGCAAAATATAGGGAAAAAAGCGCATGCGGTTTTTAGCGCTAAAATACAGCGCAAAAAAGCGCAAGTGCGAAACCAGCCTTATCCTCTCCATCAGAGACACTAGTGAAAACCAGGTAGTTACTTAGTTACACCACTCCAGGGTATGCCTGGCCAGTGCTGTAGAGGGTCCACGCTCACTGTCGTTACATATTACAACTTGATGTGGCAGAGGGTTCCATATTCTCACTGCTCTTAGAGTAAAGAATCTGCATCTGTGATATTGAATAAACTTTCTTTCCTCCAGACATAGAGGATACCTCATTGTCCCAGTTGCAGGACTGAGTGTGAAAGGATCATTAGAAAGATTTCTCTACTGTCTCCTTATATATTTTTGCATTGTAATAAGATTTCCTCTAAGTCTTCTCATACAATAATCATTTTATTATATTAGATTAAATTATCTGAACATTCAGGGACCAATCATAAAATAGGTTACGGTGACTGTAAGTAGATGACAGAGTTTGGGACATTATTTTAAATTTTAATTTGAGGTCCGGTTATGCTCTAGTATTATTTTGGGGGTACAGATATGTAGTCAGTGATCAGATTGATTATGAACAAGTCCATTTTACTCATTGTTTACGTACATAAAAGATCTTGTATAGCTATAAAAAAAAACTCACTTCTCTAAAACATCCTCACCCGTCTCCATGGCTCACGCTTCAAAACAAGGAACATCACATTGACTGGTGAAATTGTGGCGCCAAAAAAGTGTAATGTTGTCAACAGTGATTTTAGTCATCTGAATGGAGACAACGGGGGTGAGACAACTGATGAAAGGGGAGTTGTTTTGGGGTAAGGGGATTAGTAGCGCAATATTGACACGGATGGCGAAACATGAGTCAGAATAGCGTAACTCAATTATGGCAGTCTTAGCGGTAAATGTGTACGTGAGCTGCCGAGGACAGAGGGCCCATTCATTTCACCTGGCATGAGTGCCAGACAGGTGTTCACTGATAAACCTATTATCGCCCAAGAGAAGAAACTAGTTAATGGCCCTATAAGTGATTTTGGCACTCACTGAAATGCAAGTATGTCAAAATATGGAATAACATTAATGTGTTCGTAGCGATCATCAGTCATCAAAGAGCAAAGTAACAAAAAAAAACTTAGAGCTTGCCCTTAGAGACAAATCTAAAGTAGGTAGGAAAACACCCTTTGGGCACAGCTCCATGATTCACAGTTGGCATGGAAAGCAATGGAGTGAGCCAGTTGGTTGTGTGGCAAGATAATCCTCTCTGGATTGTGGAAGATGAACCTTCAGGCTTTTCTCACTTTTAGCGGCAGATAATATCTCAGTTCCTTCTAATTCTCAAACATTGGTCTTGGCCTCTTGCATATACCACACTTATCACTGTGTTTTTGGTGTCAAAGCTAATTTAAGGTTATCCATGAAATGTTAACATAGAGCTGTAAGATCTGATAAGAAGGTAGCTCAACAATTGTCAATGGCAAAAACTGTATTTTAGGATTTATTAAAGTCATCAAAAAGTGAGGAATGGGCACCTTTTGGTAAAAATTGCTACTGAATTCATAAGGATTTATGCACAAAACATAACTGAGAGCAATGGAGGTCTATAGAGTCGTAAACGCATATTACCCCTTATGGTGTCTGCTGGCTAACCTACACAGTACCCCAAGTGTAAAGCCGTGTACACTTGTTGCATTCTTGAACTGGTTTTTACCATAATTTTCCTAAAACAGAAAGAACCGAGCAATGGGTATTGAAGATGTCTTCTTTATTTTATTGGTTGAAGTGTAAACTCCCAACCGGTTCTTATAAAGTGATGGAATATCTTTAGGATATGTGATTATTTTATGACTGGCGGGATCTAAATTCTAGGACACCCTCTGACCCTGAGAGTACAGGTAAAGTACAGAGTCTCCTTTTTGTTTTGTTTTTTTCAAGCACTGTACAAGGAAGAGGATGCACTGTACCCCTTCATTCTCAGAGTCCCAGAGGTCAGATCTCCACCAATCGTGCATGCATGATACAACAGTTAAGAAGCAAAATTTAATGAGTAAGTTTGGGATCCAAGGTGTAGCGTGTCAGGAACACCGCACTGCACTTGCTCACTGAGCCAGTGCGCGTGTCCTGAGTACGAAAACAGGGCTCAAAGATACCTGTGGAGTGGGGCAGCAGCGGTGACGATGCGTGCTTCAGACTATCAGGACCTGAAGCACGTGACTGCTGGGGGTGTGGCCTAAGCTCCACAGAGCTAGGAGCTGCAGG
Organism: Dendrobates tinctorius; assembly: GCF_039654945.1. NCBI lineage: Eukaryota > Metazoa > Chordata > Amphibia > Anura > Dendrobatidae > Dendrobates > Dendrobates tinctorius. The sequence goes on from NW_027361872.1 coordinate 30,053, forward strand.
GAAACTCCTAGAAAGGTAACTACGGGACAAGTTACCAAGGGGCATAGACAGGGCCGTAAACCAGATCAAGCCGGGTCAAAGCACGAGATAGCAGGACAATACCAAAGGGTTAGACAGAGCGAATAGTCAGTACGTAGCAATAGATCAGAAAACCAGAACGGGCAATGGACGGTACAATAGGGACAAACTGTAACGGAGTAACAATAGCCAAGCCAGGAGGTCAGAACCGGAGAAGACAATAATACCAAAGCGTGAGACAGAGAACTGAGTGAGGGGACAGACCGGGTCATACACGGGAATCAAACAAGCAATGCAGTATCCACGCACACCAGGGGGGTCAGACACACAGCCAGAATAACAGTATAGCTGACAGGGAATCCTAGTCTGGAGTGAGTATAAATACCCCTCCCGGATCCAAAGAGAGGCTGGCAAAAGTTAGGCTACTTTCACACTTCAGGTTTTCGGCGTCAGGCGCGATCCGGCGTCGTGCCGGAACGCCGGATCCGGCAAATGTTTAGTAAAACCGGATGTGACGGATCCGTTTTTCTGCCGGATCCGTCTTTTTCTTGACAGACAAAACCGGATCCGTCTCATCCGGTTCATCCGTTTTTCTATCCGTTTTTCGACGGATTTCGCCGGATCCGGTTTTTAAAATTGACCCTTGTGGCCTTCCGAACGGGATTGGCTACTGGAAAACTATATATAGCATGTTCCTACAGCCCTTCTTTGACAGGTTGTAGAGGAGAAAGTGCAGGTTGGAGAGAAGAGCAAGTTATTGGCGAAGATGGATGTTGTCATTGGAAATATTTTGAAGAATTTGGAGGATTTTATAGCGGAGGCGAATCGTTTGAGGGTGATTGTTCTGGAGAAGGAGAGAGCGAGACAGCAGCGCATCAGGCATCGTAGACGACGTTTGTGGATCCACCCCATCACAGCCAAGAGAATGACGCGTGGGGTCTATTCTACACTCTGCATGGACCTTCGACGAAACCCGGATAAATTTTTTGGATATGTTAGGATGAAAATGGAGAATTTTGATTACTTGGTGGAGCGCATTGCACACCTCATAAGAAAAGCGGACACCTATTGCCGCTTCTCTGTTTCACCCACAGAGCGTCTGATGGTGACTTTAAGGTAAGCCACATTTATTGGATGTGATCGCATCAGAGCACACTTTCACTGCAATCTTGTTGGTGGTAGTTTGTATCTCCAAGTGTTATAGCTCAGTTTTGGTATGTAATGCTGTGATTTAAAACTAATTTATTGTTTTTTAATTCCCCACAGATTTCTTGCAACTGGAGAATCCCTTTCGTCACTGCATTTCCAGTACAGACTCGGGATTTCCACCATATCTGGAATAGTGAAGTACACATGCCGTGCACTGTGGGACTCCTTAGCTGAAGAGTTTTTACCAGAGCCCACAACAGAGAGGTGGATTGAAATTGCTGACAAGTTTCAACATGGATGTTCAACTGCATGGGCGCTGTGGACGGGAAACATATCCGCATTGTAAAGCCAGCTGGATCGGGATCGGAATATTTCAATTACAAGAAATATTTTTCAATTGTCCTCATGGCCATCGCTGACGCGGAATACAAATTTATTGCGGTTGATATTGGGGCCTATGGCCGCTCCAATGACTCTCAAATTTTCAAACTGTCTGCCATGGGGCGTAAACTGTATGGAAACACCTTCCAGTTCCCACCACCTAGACCGCTGCCGCAAACATCTGGTCCACCTATGCCATTTGTCTGTGTAGGGGATGAAGCCTTCCAGCTGTCAGAACACCTTTTGAAACCGTACTCTAGCAGAGGATTGACAAGACCAAAACGCATTTTTAATTACCGCCTCACAAGAGCAAGAAGAATGGTTGAATGTACCTTTGGTATTCTGACAGCCAAATGGCGGGTCCTATTGACTGCGATCAACCTCAAGACAGAAACTGTGGACGAGGTGATCAAAGCGTGCGTGGTACTCCACAATTTTGTTATCTGCAAGGAACCCATTTCCATTGAGGACACCTCTGAAGAAACCACCTTGCAAGATTACCATGACATTACCACTAGAAGTTCTGTGACGGTTTCAGTAATGAGGGACAATTTTGCACTATACTTTATGTCACCTCAAGGCAGAGTACACTGGCAGGATGACAGAGTGTGAAAGATTTGTGCCCAACCAAACTTGTGTACCTTCTGTACCAACAGTATATACCTTTGCCAACCAAAGTTGGCTATCTTGTCATGGTCTCTATTTTTAGCTTTAGGCCACAGGTGTGTACCTGGTTGTGTTTTATGCAAAGTATTTCACCTTTTAACAAAAGTTGTGTACATTGTTAGGAAATCACCAACAATAAACACAACTTTTTAGGTGAAATACTTTGCTTCAAACACAACCAGGAACACAACTGTGGCAAAAAGCTAAAATTTACCCACAGTTATATACCTAGTTTTGAATACCATTTCACCTTTTAAATACCCTGTATTTAACCTTTTTCGCCGCAGAAAGAAATGACAGACAACCAGTGTAAAATAATTTAACTTTTATTGAAAAATGTTTTTTTTAGTAAACTTTTTTAAAATTTTAATAAACTTGTTTAATAAAGCTTTGAAACTATAAAACTGAAACCATAAAACTGGTCATTTTTATTTAAATACACACATTATAAATCTGTGTAGTGTGTGGTGGAAATACTGCTGTAGGGGCTGCGGGACACTTCGACACTGGGAGTGTGAAGAGAGGACTGGGATCGTGGTGGGGAAGGAACAGTTAGAGGTGAAGGTGTGGAAAAAGCTACAGAATGGGTGGACATGTGGGAGGCAGAAGAGGTGGTGGGTGGTGGAGTGGAGGGTTGGGCAGGGACTGTAGGAGCAGATGATGTTGATGGCAAGTTGTATGGGGAAGGAGTTTGGTACGGGGCAGGTTGCTGGAAGTGGGGAGATGTCTGGTACGGGGCAGGTTGCTGGAAGTGGGGAGATGTTTGGTACGGGGCAGGTTGCTGGAAGTGGGGAGATGTCTGGTACGGGGCAGGTTGCTGGAAGTGGGGAGATGTCTGGTACTGGGGAGGTTGCTGGTACTGGGGAGGTTGCTGGTACTGGGGAGGTTGCTGGTACTGGGGAGGTTGCTGGTGCTGTGGAGGTTGATGGTGCTGGGGAGGTGGATGGTGCTGGGGAGGTGGATGGTGCTGGGGAGGTGGATGGTATGTAATAGGAGGGGGAGGATGGAAAGTGGCTGGAGGGGGTGTAGATGTAATAGGAGGGGGAGGATGGAAAGTGGCTGGAGGGGGTGTAGATGTAATAGGAGGGGGAGGATGGAAAGTGGCTGGAGGGGGTGCAGGTGGAGGAACTACTGTGGTGGGAGGAGGAGGTTGGGAGGTAACTTGCTGGAGAGCAGCGTGGCATGAATGCATTACATGCATCTGCTGGGCAGGAGAGAGCGTTTCCATGCGCTCCACAACAGACCTGAAAAAGGTGTGGTTTGGCGAAGATCTTGCTTCTGAATGCATGGTTTGCAGAAGTGTCTTCACCTCCAGAATGCTGGAGTTGATCTGCTGATAGCCTGCGGAGATTTGCTCTGACAAGACTTTTAGACAGTTCTGGAAAGATGCATTCAGATGCAAGAACTCTGGCGCATAAGTCTTTTCCTGACCCCTCTGCCGCTGCCGCCCAGTACCCGCAGGTGTACTAGAGGTGGCAGGGGCAGAAGGGTGGGGTAAAGGGAAAGCGATCTCCTCACCAGCAGCTTCATGTAATGTAGGTGGCCACGATGCTCCTGTGCTGGTGGATGGGACTGATGGGTCGAATGTGTGGGAAGGCTGGGAAGGTGCAGATGTACCGGGGCGGTCGAAGTCTCCCTCGGTGCCGGTCTCCTCAGGGATCGCCTCAGAAGGGTCCAATCGTGCAGGCTCCCTAGTGCTGCTCACCGTGCTGTGGAATAAAGAGAAAAAAAAAACAATTAAAATAGTGACATGGTATGGCCCTGGCTGAAAAAAAAAAGTTACATCTAAACATTTTTTTGTCACATGTGGTGTGTAATATTTACCTTCTGGTGAGCATTGTCTCCCGGAGGAACGACAGGGCTCGTGCGTACTTGTACTTGCTCCTGCGTCCTCCAGATCCACTCGGGGCCCACATCTCTTTATTGAACTCCTTCTTGAAACGATCCCTCACAGACCGCCACCGCTTCACAATTCTCTCCCCTGAAACGAGAAAGGACAAAGTGGTTAGTATACAACATCAGTGTTTCCCAAACTCCAGTCCTCATGGTCCCCAGGGGTCATGTTTTCAGGATTTCCAAAGTAAATAGAAATCCTGAACACATGATCCGTGGGGACCACGAGGACTGGAGTTCGGGAAACACAGGTTTAAATCAAGCAACCGGTACTGTATATACTTACGCTCTTTAATCTGGGCCCGAGCTTCGAGGTCCTCCCAGCGGTCCACAAGGAGCGAACAGATTTCCTCCCAGAGTCGTCGGGTAACGATCAGGTCAGCGTGGCGTCGGTCAGCCATATTCCAGAGCGGCTCCCTTTCTCTGACGAGATCGATGAGGCGGTCGACATCAATTCCTCCATCCTCACCGTCAGAGTCGGGAGCACGCTGTGAAGGCTGTTAAAGAAAAAGACAAAAATAACATAATTAGCCTCCACAAAAGAAATGAAATAAAAAGTGCAAAAAAAACAAAGCAAAAATATTTATACTTACACGCTGGTGACCGCCGCGTTGCTGTCGCCGACGACCCTGGGAGGCACTGCGAGGACCTCTTGGCCGAGCACCAGATTGGGAAGACTAGAGAAGAAAACAAAAAATGTTATGTCTTTGGATGTAGGCATTTGTTTGCTGTGTGTGGTCTGCAGAACATTGTTTTCTATGTGTTGTGTGTAGTGTGATGTTGTGTTTCTGCGTTTGATGCAAAAAACTTACCAATTGTGAGCCCACTCCAAGTGTCTGTCCACCCCTTCCTTCTTCTTCTGGGAGCTCCTCTTCATCTTGTGATTCCTGTTTTGAAATAAAAGGCAATGAATACACATATATTACAGAGATGATGGATTTTGGAAATAAAAACTTACCGTCAAACGCTGACGATGCGAGGGAGGGCTCCCAGAAGATGTGCTGTCTTCCTCATGGCCAGACTCCATGGCTGTGGGTGGTGTTTCTGCTGCTGCCATTGCTGCTGCTGCATCTATTGGGCGGCTGTTGAATAAAGAGGAACAAAGGGCCAATGAATATCTTGATATTCCATAGCCCTAGTTTGGAGGAATGGGGGATTTGATAATTACCGTCTCTCATCTGCTGCTGGACTCCCCTCCCGTTGTTCAGCATGCTGCTCCATTTGGGGTGGTGCTGATGGTGCTGCTGCTGCAGATGTCTGCTGCCTTCTCCTGCTCCTGGTTCTTGGCTTGGGTGGCATGTTGGGTGTGGCTGAGGGTCCCATTGGCTTGCTTTTATATATGTCCTGTGGGCAGAGCTACTGAGCATGCTCAGACCAAAAAAACCGGATCCGGCCGCCGGATTCGGCTGTCGCCGGATCCGGCGCATTGCGGCGCTCATAGGCTTTCATTGTATGAAAAAGCTGGACACGCCGGATCCGGCGTGTCCGGCTTTTTCGACGGATACAAAAAACGTTACAGTCACCATTTTTTCCAGACGCCGGATCGCGTCACATTGCCGGATCCGGCGAAAATCGGATGAAACGCATGGCCATCCGGCTCGATCCGGCTCTAATGCAAGTCAATGGGGGGGAAACCGGATCCAGCATTGCATTTCGACGGATCCGGTTTTAGTCAAAAGCGCCGGATCGCTCCTGAAGCAGAAAACCTGATGTGTGAAAGAGGCCTTAACCCTGTGAGGACAGGACATTAACCATGTCCTAACCATGACAGTACCCCCCTTTTAATGGGGGGCCACTGGACCCCCAGGTTTCTCAGGGTATCTGGCATGAAAAGCCTGCACCAGTCGATCAGCGTGCACCGAACTGGCCGGAACCCATGACCATCCTCAACAGAATATCCCTTCCAATGAATAAGGTACTGAAGTCTCCGGTGCACCCACCGTGAATCAATGATGCGCCCTACCTCATACTCCAGTTGACCCTCTACCAACACTGGTGGAGCCACAGATGAGGGATCTTCTCTAACTGTCCCCACAGATTTTAATAGGGACCTGTGGAGGACGTTAGATATTTTGAAGGAGGTGGGCAACTGTAATCTGTATGCCACCGGGTTGATCACCTCTACAATCTTATATGGGCCAATAAATTTTGGGCCCAACTTCATAGGGGGTATTTTAAGTTTGATGTTACGGGTGGACAGCCAGACTTTTTCCCCCACTGTTATCGCAGGAGTACAAACATTTTGCGGACAGGAGGAGGGGGTTGGGACCCCCTCCTTCTGTCCGCAAAATGTTTGTACTTCTTTTGGGCTTTGGAGATGTTCCTCTGCACCTCCCTCCAGAGGGTTTTTAACTGTTGTACCATCCCCTCGGCACCAGGGCAATCCGAATCCATATGGGAAAATTCCCCAAACTGCGGAACAAACCCATAATTGACCTGAAAGGGAGACTTTCCGGTAGACTGATTAATACGACAGTTGAATGCAAATTCTGCCATGGGCAATGCCTCACACCAGTCTTCCTGTCTGGAGGAGGCCAGGCATCTCAGAATCTGCTCCAATGACTGGTTGGTGCGTTCAGTCTGTCCATTGGATTCCGGGTGATAGGCAGAGGAGAATGACAACGTGACCCCCAACTTCATACAAAACGCTCTCCAAAACCTGGCCACAAATTGCACACTCCTGTCCGACACCACGTTCACGGGCACTCCATGCAATCGAACAATGTGCTGTATAAACAAGCGGGCCAAGGTTTCAGCAGATGATAACGCAGGTAATGGTACAAAGTGGGCTTGCTTAGAAAATCTATCAACCACTACCCATACCACTGAGTTGCCCTTGGAAGATGGAAGATTGGTGATAAAGTCCATGGACAGGTGTGTCCATGGTTTATCCAGAATTGGCAAAGGCACCAATTCCCCGGCCGGCCGGACATGAGAGCTTTTAGAGCGCGTGCGCACCCCACAAGTACTTACAAACCTTTTTATATCAGTACCCATAGAGGGCCACCAAAAACCCCTAGCTACTCCCCCCCGGGTAGCTGCAATACCAGGGTGTGCACTTAACACAGAATCATGAAATTCTTGAAGGAGTGTGAGACGGAATTGTTCGGGTACAAACAATTTACCTGGGGATTTATTCCTGGGGGCTTGTGCTTGTGCTTCCAGAATCTCTCTCTGTAACTCAGAGGAGATTTTGGCTACAACCACTCCCGGTTGAAGAATGGAGGAAGGAGGTTCTGGAGGGGACACAGAATCAAAACTTCAGGATAAGGCATCCGCCTTTACATTTTTGGATCCTGGTCGAAACGTCATGGTAAAATGAAATCGAGAAAAAAAAAAGTGCCCACCGAGCCTGTCTGGGGGTCAATCTCTTAGCAGACTCGATATAGACCAGGTTTTTATGATTAGTGATGACGGTAATGGGATGAGCGGCCCCCTCCAAAAAAATGCCTCCATTCTTCGAAGGCCAGTTTAACCGCTGACAATTCCCTGTTACCGACATCATAGTTTCTCTCGGCCGAAGAGAACTTCTTAGAGAAAAACGCACAGGGTTTGAGGTTAGTCAGGGTAGAGGGGCCCTGTGACAATACTGCCCCCACCCCCACCTCCGAAGCGTCGACCTCGACGATAAAAGGTCTTGACGAATCGGGTTGTACCAACACAGGGGCTGTGGTAAAACACTTCTTTAATGTAAGGAAGGAGTTTTTTTGCGGCCACGGACCAATTTTTCACATCTGCCCCTTTAAGAGTGAGGTCCGTCAAGGGTTTCACCACCTGCGAGAACCCTTTAATGAACTTCCTATAATAGTTAGCGAAGCCCAGAAGTCGCTGCAACCCCTTCAGGTCATGAGGCTGCACCCAATCGGTAATGGCCTGAACCTTCCCTGGATCCATGCGGAATCCCTCCCCAGATACAATTACACCCAGAAAAGACAGTTCTTGCATAAAAAATTGGCACTTCTCCAGCTTAGCATACAAATGATGCTCCCGGAGTCTCATAAGAACCGTACGTAAATGGTGTAAGTGTGACTGACTGTCCTCAGAGTATATCAAGATGTCATCCGAGTAGATGACTACATAACGCCCAATCAAGTCAGAAAACAACATTAATGAAGTTCTGAAAAACAGCAGGAGCGTTAGTGAGGCCGAAGGGCATAACCAGGTTTTCAAACAGCCCCTCAGTTGTCAGGAACTCTGTTTTCCATTCGTCCCCCTCCCGGATCCTTATAAGGTTATAAGCCCCTCATAGATCGAGCTTAGAAAACCATTTGGCCCCTGTGAGTTGGTTGCATAGATCAGGAATCAATGGGAGAGTGTACGTGTTCTTAACAGTAATTTTGTTCAGTTCCCGAAAGTCGAGGCACGGTCGCAACCCACCATCTTTTTTCTTTACAAAGAAAAACCCCGCTGCCACGGGTGAGACCGAGGGCCGAATATGCCCCTTGCAAAGGCTCTCTTTGATGTACTCTTTCATAGCTTGGCGCTCAGGCCCGGACAAATTAAACAAACGAGCCTTGGGTAATTTGGCTCCAGGTACTAAATCGATAGCACAATCAAATGGTCTATGTGGTGGGAGCGCCTCAGCCTCACTTTCGGAAAACATGTCTTCAAAGTATCTCAGGTACTCCGGAATACCCTCCAGACCGACAGACGACACAGATACAGATCTTATCGGATTGACAAAAGGAACCGGGTTACAACACAGACCATTATCATTACATCCCCATCGGATGATCTCCCACTTCACCCAATCAATGAGAGGATTGTGGCGTTGCAACCAAGGCATCCCCAAGAGGGGATGAATCCACACCCACAATTTTAACAGGGTCTTTTAACCTGACTGTCCCTATCTTATTAAGAGTCACAACTTGGGCATCAATCAGATTAATGGAGGAACCACAGTCAACAAAGGCGGTGGTCATAACAGGACCGCCAGCATGTTCCAATTCAACCTGGAGCACCATCTTTGGACGTGAAAAAAAATGTACCTGGGAGTCTGGACAACCTCCTCGATTGTTGCCCAGACTCAGTCGTTTCTCTGATGGTTTCTCTGAAGAAGGGCAGGATGGGCAATTCCTTTTCCAATGTCCAGAGGCTCCACAGTAAAAGCATAGTAGATTGTCTCTACGGTGCCTTTTCTCTTTCTCCTTAACCAAGACTGACCCAACCTCCATGGGCTCAGATACAGGTGCAGTGTCACACAATTTGGGGTACAAGGGAGACTCTTGTTACATCATTCCTCTAGCACGGAGTCTCCGGTCAATACGGACCGCCTGCATCATGGCATCCTCCAGGGTATCAGGGGGAGGATGTAATGCCGGAGCGTCCTGCAGACGGTCAGACAGGCCCCAGCGGAACAACCCCCTCAGGGTGGTGTCATTCCAGGATACTTCGGCGGTCCAACGTCTAAACTCTGAGCAGAACCATTCAGCAGAGTGCCTCCCCTGTGTCACACTCCTCACCATATCCTCTGCCAGATGCACTCTATTAGGCTCATCATAAATGTGCCCCAGAGCCTCAAAGAACAAATTCACAGACATACGTTCAGGAGCAGAGGAAGAGGGAGAGAGAGCCCATGCCTGTGGAGCCTCCCGAAGTAGGGAAATGACGACCCCCACCCTCTGGTACTCATCCCCGGAGGAGCGGGGCCTCAGAGAAAAAAAAAGCTTGCATCCTTCTCTGAACGACCTGAACTCCTTTTTATCCCCTGAGAAAAGGTCTAGCAATTTGACCGGAGATTCTGGGAATGCCAATGACACATCTCTATCCCCAGCACAAGAATCCCCTGTAGCGGCAGCCCCCTGTACCGTATCCACCAACTGTTGCTGGGTCTGGGCCATCGTGCGCTGTTCCACATTAAGTTTGTGGAACATTTGGGTAAGGTGCTTGACCTGATCAGCCAAAGCTTGTATGGGATCCATGAGGATAACACACACTTTTTTCTTTTCTCCTTCAGAGGGAAAAAAAAACGGAAAGGGTCAACTATAATGTCAGGAACACCGCACTGTACTTGCTCACTGAGCCAGTGCGCGTGTCCTGAGTACAAAAACAGTGCTCAAAGATACCTGTGGAGAGGGGCAGCAGTGGTGACGATGCGTGCTTCAGACTATCAGGACCTGAAGCACGTGACTGCTGGGGGCGTGGCCTAAGCTCCACAGAGGTAGGAGCTGCAGGAAACTCCTAGAAAGGTAACTACGGGACAAGTTACCAAGGGGCATAGACAGGGATGTAAACCAGATCAAGCCGGGTCAAAGCACGAGATAGCAGGACAGTACCAAAGGGTTAGACAGAGCGAATAGTCAGGACGTAGCAATAGATCAGAAAACCAGAACAGGCAATGGACGGTACAATAGGGACAAACTGTAACGGAGTAACAATAGCCAAGCCAGGAGGTCAGAACCGGAGAAGACAATAATACCAAAGCGTGAGACAGAGAACTGAGTGAGGGGACAGACCGGGTCATACACGGGAAGCAAACAAGCAATGCAGTATCCACGCACACCAGGGGGGTCAGACACACAGCCAGAATAACAGTATGGCTGACAGGGAATCCTAGTCTGGAGTGAGTATAAATACCCCTCCCAGATCCAAAGAGAGGCCGGCAAAAGTTAGCCCTGTGTGAACAGGACATTATCCATGTCCTAACCATGACATAGCGGTTCTCCTTGCGGAGAGTGACATGTCAAGCCTGAAATGCCAAGGTGAGGAGACTTTTAAGCTACAATGCTCCTCTGGGAAATATGCAAATTGTCTCTTCAGAGAGCAAGAGAACTAGAACTCTAGTGCCACATATAGGAAGTAGCAATCCTAAAAGTCAATATCGACTCTTTTTAATGAGTCTTGTCACATGATCCCAGTCAGACGCCTCTCACCCAGCGAAACTAGATCTCACACTTTGCACTGAGGAGGGGCAACTCCCAGAAACACAGTGTCTGCTAATTGAGATTCTGGTTTTGGTTTTTATCCTAAGGACCCTAGGATTGCTACTTTCTATATGTGGCACTACAATTCTAGTCCTCTTTCTGAAGAGACAATTTGCAGTGAGTAAGTTTAGATGCTGCAGCCACCGTTTCGGAGAATTCAGGATTGGATGAAGAGAAACGCAGGATGGTGTTCATTGCCACAAAACCATCCCCAGATGCTGGGCTTTTACCATATAACCTATTGTCCAAGCATGTATACATAGTTATGATCTTTATTGTCACACAGATAAGGCGTTTTGGCGTTATAATACCCCTTTTTTAGATTTACTTCAGTATGTCTGCTTGGAGCTCAATAATTGTGGACAACCAAACACTGTATGCGTGTTTGGACCTGTGGAAGGGGTACTATACGCCGAAATGTGAACTGTATATGAAAATAAAGATCAGAACTATGTTTACATACTTGGACATCTTTAATACCATGGAACTAAACTGCAATCACCAACCATAGCGGGGCTAAAAGTGTGCATTCACAAACCGTGGAAAACTGAGAACGCATTTAAAGATGATTTCTTGCCAAATTTTTCATGTTGAACTTGACCCACAATGTCATATTTTAAATCCAAAGAAGTAGGCGTAGATACAGCTCTGCTGTACTGTGTCTTAGCTCTAATCTCATCGCAGAGCTGTGTGTGATTATGAGAGCAGACTGTCAATCATTACATGTCTCACACTGGTAACACCTCCTTTCATTTAAAAGATGCTCTGAAGGCAAGTTCTCAGGGAGATCTATGTCCGGCCCATAGGTCTCAACAGCTCATTTGCATATAAAAAAATGTGGATTTCTCTGGAATAAGACATCGTATCACAAATACTATATCAAGGTATCATTTTATTAAACTTTCTTCGATGTGCATGTCCATATAGACAGCTTAAGGTGCTTTAAGATTGTGCTTATCTTCATGCTTGAGGGTTCCGTCAGGGATTGCATCCAAACCAACACGCAAAACGAAATTCGAACATATGCACCGATGGAGCCATAGACTATAATGGTGCCAGAAGAGCGAATGTGCGCTCTGATGTGCACCACTATAGTCTGTGGCCCCCGCTGGCACACGCGTCCAAATCCCATTTTGCGGACGGGGGGTTCAGGCGCAAGGCCCGATGGGACCCATGAACTTGATGATAAGCGAAATGTGAAAGCCCCCTTAGGAATCTATCCTACTGCTAGATTCCCTTTAAGTCTTGTATAAATCCTGCAGACAACACAGGGGTTTATTTGGTGCTGATTAACTCCATATTCGGATGTTGTACAATGGGCCTAGCAGTCTCTTGTCCTGTTAAAATTTGGGCAGAAGGGGAGGCATCTGCTGCAGCTAGTAATCTTACAGCCAAACACACGATATTGGACTTGGCTGAGACACAGAGAAGTTTTATATATTTATATATTTCTAAATTTTAATTGTAGCATAAGACAAAATAGCATAAAAGGAAAGGACTAAATGAAGGGAGAAGTTGCAGGAAATAATAATAATCTTTATTTATATAGCGCCAACATATTCTACAGCGCTTTACAATTTAACAGTTCATACACAACAGTTATAAGTAGCAAATTTAAAGATAATGCAATAATTAAAGCAAAATAAGACGACCCTGCTCATGAGAGCTTTTTGTACATTTTCTGTTTGGTATTTTTTCTGGAAGGTAAATCCTGCTTCCAGGAAAATCCATTTTAAAATCCAGAATAATTTTGTTTAGAAAAAATAAAAAAATATATAAAGCAATAGGTGGAAAATAAAACATAACCTTTAATCCGCCAATTAAAATACTAACATGTGTCACCCATGTGAAATAAAAGAGCATACAAATGATCCACTGGCAGGTGGGCCCCGAGCAAGGGAAGTAAGAGCCCCACCTAAAAACTAAAGATATAGATGGTCACCTAATGGTCAATTTAGGTAGACAAAACATCTAATAGATACAGCAATCGAGAAAAATCACTCATAAATGCCATAACCTAATTGCACATATATGAAAAAGTCATGTAAAATTACAAAAGGTCTCTCAAGACCAAGAAATAGACAATCAGGTGAGGAAATAATAAAAGGAACAGTCTCACCAAGTAGAGTCATGGGTCAAGAGTCACAGAAAATCCTCTGTTCAGTCCAACTGGAGGATAGATAATGGGAAGACAATACCCTGCCAAATTCCTAAGGGGCTAACAATAAACTGATCCCCAGACTCCTACCCTAACAAGGGCAGTCCACAACTAGCCCTAAATTGCATATGCCCTGCACTTTCCCTAAGGCGGTGTCCCGACGCGTTTCATCCAAGAACAATCTTCAGGGGACTAAACTTGTAAAGTGCCATAGTGCTATTAATGAGAGGAAAACTTCCACTCCCTATGCTGTCTTTTATTTTTCACCTATTGCTTTATATTACATATTCATTTTTTTGGGTGAGGCTTATGCCAATTTCCAACAGAAATTGTCTTATGCTTTATTGTTAATTAGAAAAAATATATTAAAAATATCGTCAGCCTCATATCTCAGTCTAAGGCTATGTGCACACGGAGTTTTTTGGCTCTGCGGATTTTGTAGTAAAAACCGCAGATATTTGCGGTTTTGCCTGCGGTTTTGCCCTGCGGTTTTACACCTCATAATGGATGAGGTGTGAAACTGCAGCATTTCTGCACTAAAGAATTGACATGCTGCGGATTGTAAACCGCAGCAAAACCGCGCGGAAAAATCCGCAGCATGTGCACTGCGTTTTCCAGTTTACCATTGAAAACAATGGTACTGTACAACACACCTAAATCTGCTGCGGTCCCGCAGCTGCAGAAACGCTGCGGATCCGCACAGTGTGCACATACCCTTAAAGCAGACGGGTTTCAGAGCAACCGTCTTTAGTCATTGACTAGGCAATCTTTAGGCAATGACTGAAACTCGTCAGATTTTAGATTGAGATATGTAGCTGATGATATTTTTAATATATTTTTTCTAAATAAAATTATTCTGGATTTCAAAATCGACAGAAGCTGGATTTAGCTTCCTTAATCTTTGGCGTTTGTTGTAGCACCCATGTTCGGTGTCTCCGGATCCTCCAGGTGGGTGAGCTGACTCTTTTCGACTTTTACTAGTTTTTTTTATGGTTCGAAGATTTGCTTTTGTGACAAGGTCAGCTTACGCTGAGTCGACTTTTCTTTAGAGTGGACCCTCTGGGTCGTGGCACCCACCCACCTAGGGCGAGCTGACCTTGTGAGGAACCACCCCCTATACAGGGAGTGTCAGGGGCAAGACCAAGGGAGTGAGCCACCATGACTGCTGGCACCAGACGGCCGGCTCAGGTAGACACTAGGTACGAGTGTCTGACGACAAGGACGAGCAGGAAGCAAGACAAGACAAGGCATAAGTTCAAGGTATCTTCATTAAGACAACTTCAGGAAACCATTCAGTGCAAAACGTGATAACAAGCAAACACGGCAAGGTGCGTCCATGGCATGTTACCGGCAAGGATACGATGGTATCGGACTCCGGACAGCAGGCAACGATCAACAGGGTCATCAGGTTCCGGAGCTCTGATGGCGATCGGCAGGATCCGGGCATCCGGCAAACCAGGGTACAGGCAAGGAGGCACGACAGATATCCAGGCATGGTGCGTGTCAGGGAACACGCCGAGGTCCAAGGCAGGATTCCAGGCAGGGTGCGTGCTAGGGGCACACCAGGGTCCAGGGCAAGGTGCAAGGCAAGGTGCGTGTGTAGGGGACACGCCAGGGTTCAAAGTTCAACAAACAAGACAGGGTGCGTGTGTAGAGGACACGCCAGGGTTCAAAGTTCAACAAACAAGACAGGGTGCGTGCGTAGAGACACGCCAAGGCACAAGGTACAAGGCAGAGTCCTGCGCGTGCAGAGAGACACGCCAGGGTCAGGGTTCAAGGCAGAGTCCTGCGCGTGCAGAGAGACTCGCCAGGGTCAGGTTCAAGGCAGAGTCCAGCGCGTGCAGAGAGACACGCCAGGGTCAGGTTCAAGGCAGAGTCCTGCGCGTGCAGAGGGCACGCCAGGGACAGAGTACAGGCAAGGACCTGTACGTGCAAGAGGGCACGACAGGGTACATGGCAAGATCTGTGCGTACTTTTACAGAAGCACGGGGAGGTATGCCACAGGGCAGGCGAGAGCCTGCGTGTGCTAAGAGAAGCACGGAGAGCACAGTGCAGAGACAGCGTAGGTGCAAGGAAGCACAGAGAGCACGCCTGGGGCACTGGTTATCTGGACGGGCTGCAGCACAAACAGGCGGGTAAGACTCCAGCGAACCCGACTGGGGCATAGCAGGTGACACAGCTGTCACTGACCGACGAGCACGGCTGAGGCACAAGCAGGCGGGCACGGCTAGGGCGGGCACGGCTGAGGCACAAGCAGGAGGCTAGGAAGGCTAGGCGCATGCAAAGGGCACACAAAGAAACAAGGCAAGGCAAAGCAAGAAACAAGGCAAGGCTAGGCGAGAAGCAAGGCAAGACAAGGTACGGAACACGGAGCTGAACATAACAGAGCTAGGTCAGAGTGAGAACAGAGCTAGCAGCGGAGCGTAGGCCGAAGCCCAGAGCCGGGTCAAGGGAGCACCTTGAGACTGGCGTGGAAATGTGCAAGAGAGCACCAAAGGGCAGAGTACGGAAAACCAGGCAGAGACAAGAAACATGAGAAGCACTACAAGGCTCAGAATAGTAAAGACCAGATATGGTGAAACAGGCAAAGGCAGAGAACAGCGGAAGTACTACAAGGCAAAGCAAGGCAAGGACAAACATGGCACGAGAGACAATACAAGACATGGCACGAGACAAGAGGCAGAGTACAAGCACAGAGCGTGTGCAGAGATGCACGACAGGGCAGAGTGCAGGGGCACAGAATCCAGAGAGCGACCGAGCAGACCAAGCAGCCATGCAGGGAAGCAACACGGTACTCAGGCCCCGACCATAGGAAGGGGCGGTCTGATATAGCACCATAGCACCTGGACTTCCGGGTCAGGATCAGGGAAGGACTTCCGGTTCAGATCCTCCAGGATCATAGAGAGCATTGCTAGATGAGAATGGGCTGAACCATAGAGAAAGGCACATGATTAGGGGTTCCAGGATCACAGAGGATTGCAGAATCAGAGCAGAGACGGATGGCTACCCAGCAATGGCGTGCAGCCATGAGGTAAGGCGCGCGTGCACACCACTCCAGGCATCTTGCAGTACGAGACATAATGGGCATGAGAATTCAGTGCACGTGCACACCGCTCCAGGAGACATGTGGCATAACAGACATGGCGGCGGGCATGACAGGCATAATGGACATGACAGGCATAACGGACATGACAGGCATAACGGACATGGTGGGCGTGTCAGCTTTGCTCATAAAAGCATTGATTTATTTTATGGCTGATGTTAATCCTATCCTACAGTGAACTTTATAAGATTCATAAAGCTGCACGTCCTTACTGAGAAGGATGTTCTTTATTGTGTTTTGTTATATTTCTTTCTGAATGATTTACATCCATGTACAAATTTACGGTCCAAAGACCAGTAGAGACGCTTCCAGTACCTAGACCTTTGTGGTGTCCTCGTGTTATTCCTCCTTGTGTGATACAAGGACATCAGATCTGAATCCATAAAGGTAGTAGATTTCCCGAGAAACCTACATCGCACAGCTTGACTCGCCAAGTTGCCAAAACAACACAAAAGCTTTGTTAACAGTAAACCTCATTAGTCCAATTATGTGCATGGAATAATGAAGCTGAGATTAATGTGAAATGACAGTAATAAATACTACCTCCGACACCAATGTAACCAGTGACATAGAAGTCCTGCATGGCAGACAGGTAAAAGGCCAGGTGTATAAACAAGTAATAATAAGGACTAGAAATCAGCAGAGACCTAATCATCATCATTGGGAAGGTTTAATCTTTTTCCTGTGTGAACATTTTGGGAACATACATAATCTGATCATCAGCTTATCCATGGGCATTTTGTACAGTGGTTTCTATTTCATGCTCTAAGCCTTTCGTGATTCGGAATTATAACGCTACTACATGACAGCCACACCGTTCTGTTAGGACGCCACAAAAATTTGTTCCAAAACAATTAAAATGAAGGTCCACCTTCACAACTTTTTTGGTTTATTTTATTGCCTCTGTCCATCCAAAGTAAAAAAAATAAAAAATAAAGCAACTTCACAAATAATCTTGAGTAGAAATTCCCTATGGTTTAGCAATTACAGCTGTTAAGTAGTCCTATATGTCTCCATGGTAACAGACTACAAACAAATCTTGTGTAGTCTGATCCTGCAGTGATACTCTCTCCCATCTGTGCCATACTTTTTGTTAATGGTTAGTAATTAAGGGACAGGAAGAAGGGAAACTGGTCATAGAAGCAGGCTACACAGGATTTATAGTCTGCTTGCATGGAGAGGCTTAAAAAGGACCTTTCACAATTTTTTCATGTTGAGCTGGATACTCAATGTAATAGTGGCTGCAGAGTGGAATACAACCTTTTTTTTATTTCACCTCTCCATTGCAGAGATATAAACAATCAAACTATATTTGGGTTAAGTTTTGTTAAAGGGGTTGTCCGGGACTTTAACATTGATAATAACCTGTCCATTTGATCAGTCATCGATGTCTGATCGGTGGTGGTGCAGCACTCATCACCCAAGTCAATCAGCTGCTCCCAGTGGCGGCCTGAATTGCACAGCTCTGTCAACTGCATAGTGGTCACAGCCAGGTACTGCATATCCGCCACCTATTCAAAAAAATAAGGGCTGTATATGCAGTTCCAAGCTTTGGCCACTATTCCATTGACAGAGCTGAGCTGTTCAGCTCAGCAACTGAGTAGTTTCAGTCGCCGGAAACAGCTGATCGGCAGGGAGGTGGGTGTCTCACCCACCGATCAAACATAGATGATCTATCCTAAGGATAGGCCATCAATGTTAAAGTCCTGGACAACCTGTTTATTAAAAGTTAACTCATTAGGTGTCAAATAGTTTGATTGCTAATATCTCTGCAATGGAGGGGTGAAATTTTAAAAACAAGTTTTATTCCACTGTGCAGCCACTATTACATCATGTGTCCAGCTCAACATGAAAATTTAAGTTCCTCTTTAAACCTATGTAGTCTGGTAATGCAGTGTTACTCCCTTCTTTCAGTTCCATGCCTTCTGATAATGGGAAGGAAGGTTGGTTTAGGCTACTTTCACACATCAGGTTTTTTTCCGACATGCAGGATCCGGCTATTTTTAGAAAAACCTGATCCGGCGTAAATTTTGGAGAACTGAAGAAACGGATCAGTTTTTCTGCCGGATCCGTCTAGTAGGTTTATATTCGTTTCCTGGGGGCTGGCCAATTGGATCTGAGCATGTGCAGGCTTAAAAAACCGGATCCGGTTGCCGGACCCGTCTTGTTCCAGATCGGGCGCCCATAGGCTTCCATTATAGAAAAAAAATGGAAGCGCCGATGCGGCGCTGTCCGGTTCTTCGCTGCAGACAAAAAACTTTACTAGAGACGTTTTTTCAGATGCCGGAATGAAACATTTAGCCGGATCCGGCAAAAAACGGAAGAAACGGAAGGCCATGCGGCACAATCCGGCGCTAATACAATTCAATGAGAGAAAACAGGATCCGGCGGCAGCTTTCGCCGGATTCGTTTTTTTAACAAATAGCCGGATCCTGCCTGTCGGAAAAAACCTGATGTGTGAAAGTAGCCTTAGAGAGATGGCAAGCATGGTTGTTGACTTAAATAGGTTGTCCAAACCTAACTGATTTTACTATCCATCTCTATTTAGTATTAAAAAACAAGCACTTTTCAAATATACTTTAATTAAAAATAAGCTACCTTTCCCTCTCTACTCTCTATTTTAACTTCCTATATGTGTTATTTTAATAACATCCGATTACATTTCATTTGAGTCTGCCAGCTTATGCTGAGGATTCTCAAACTAGACATCATCAAGGGATTGGGGTTGTGGTTACCGCTGCAACTGCTGTCCCCACCCTGAAACATCATCCTAGAGGATGGGGAAAATTGTGCTAATTTTATTTATTTATTTTACTCATTTATTTAGCGCCATTAATTCCACAGCGCTTTATATACATTATCGGCACTGTCCCCGATAGGGCTCACAATCTAATTTCCCTATCAGTATGTCTTTAGAGTGTTGGAGGAAACCAGAGAACCCGGAGGAAACCCATGGAAACATGGTGCTATATAAATAAAGATTATTATTATTATTATTATTATTATTATTATTATTATTATTATTAAAAGTGTCTTGCTGCATAATGTCAATGTGCTACCTTTAATTCCAATTGGTTATGCCGTCCACAAGAAAGAAACCTATGAAAACATGAAACAGCTGTTGAGGTGCCTGAACTATGACCAACATTTATGGTCCCTCTGTGGTGACTTAAAGCTGGTTGCCTTCTTACTTGGTCTCCAGGGTGGATACACAAAGTGCTGCTGCTTTCTGTGTGAGTGGGATAGTCGTGCAAGACAATATAACTACAAAAAAGAGATTGGCTTCTCCGACATTCACTTCTGCCAGGGAGTAAAAGTGTCCTGCATCCACTTGTTGATCCACATAAGATTTTATTACCATCATTGCACATCAATTTGGGCCTTTTGAAGAACTTTGTAAAGGCAATGGATAAAAATGCAAAAGCATTCAAATATGTCATTGATAAATTTCCAAGCTTGAGCGAAGCAAAGATAAAGGAAGGAGTCTTTATTGGACCTAAAATTCGTAAGCTTTCTCAAGATGAGGAGTTTCTCCGTTTGTTGCAGGGCAAGAAAAAGGCTGCATGGGTAGCATTGGCATTAGTGCTAACTAATTTTTGGGGAAACTGGGAAACTCAAGATTAGATAACTATGAAGAGTTGGTGAAATATTTCTTCAAATCATATAAGGATCTTGGCTGTAACATGTCCATAATGATTCATTTCTTACACGGGAATCTATCCACCAAACTGCGGAGCAGTGAGCAACGAGCACAGTGAGAGATTTCACCAAGATATTGTGGAAAATATATCAAGGAAAATGGAATCTATCGATGCTTGCAGATTACTGTTGGACAATTGTAAGAGATGATCTGATATAGGAGTACAAGAGACAAGCAGAAAAGAGTTGTCACTGAATGAGGAACAAATGTAGTGTAATTTCGGCAGCTAGCTATAATTCACAATAGTGTTTAGACATGTTTTAGTTACATAAGTTGAATTAAAAAACCTAGGTCCATCAAGTTCAACATTTCTCCACCAATTATATCTTTTGTCATTAATTTATCTATAATCCACAATGTCATGTGGCCTGAGGAAATCATCCAGCCCTTTTTTAAACACTGTTATTGTGTCTGCCACTACTACTGTACCTCTTGTGGTCAGGTATTCCACAGTCTGACTGCTCTAACTGTAAAGAACCCTTTGCTATTTAGCAGCTGGAATCGCCATTCTTCCACACTTAATGAGTGCCCGCTGGTCCTTAGAAGGAAAAAAATCCTTATATAAAGAACCTCCCCATCAGGGAATTGAACCCCGGTCTCCCACATGAAAGGCAGGGATATTTGCCACTATACTAATGAGGATTAGCTGAAGTTATTTGAATTGTTGCTATGTTTCCTCTAAATACCGTATTTTTCGCTTTTTAAGATGCACTTTTTTCCCCCAAATTTGGGGGGAAAATGGGGGTGCGTCTTACAAAGCGAACATGCCTTACCATAGGCCGTGATCAGAGGGTGTCCGGTGGTTGCTGGCCGGTGCTGCGGGTGTCTCCGGTGCCCAGCAGTGCTGCGTCTGTGTCCGGCGCTGCCCCGGGGGTCTGCCGACATTTTGCGACAGGCTAGAGCCCCGGCGTTTCCACGGTTCCCTGTGTGTGCGGTGGTTCCGGTAAAAGATGGCTGCCAGCGCATGCGCAGATGTGATCTCGGGACCAATATCTCGAGTGATGAGATCTAAGCGCTGAAATCTCATCTCTCGAGATCTTGGTCCCGAGATCACACCTGCGCATGTGCCAACGGCCATCTTTTACAGGAACCACCACACACACAGGGAACCGTGGAAATGCCGGGGCTCTGGCATGTCGCAAATGTGGCGCCCCCAGGAGTATGGTCGCCACAGTGGCATTGCCTTCCTCCAGGGAGGGTGATGTCAGGCTTGGAGGCAATGAAGGGTCTCTCTGGCAGTTAACCATAACATGCAACACAGTTCCCACTCCGGGCCAGCAGAGGGAGCTCTGAACCAGAATTGGGGGAGGAGTGCTCTCTGAGGGCCAGGAAGGGAAATTAGTCAGTTCTGTGAGGAGGCCAAAGTGTGTAGACGTGGAGAGAGAAGCTGGGGGACTGAGCAGAGTTGAGAGCTTGTTCCCAGCTGGAGCGCATGATCTGGAGCCTGGTCTCCACGGTTGTATGGATACTAATGGTCCTGCAACAGAAACCAGAGGAATAGGAAGCTGTAAATGCTCTATTCCCACCTAAGACTCGGAGGCACGACAGCAACGGGTGAGCCAAGAGAAGAGATAGAAGGCTACAGCTGTCTGCCATACGAGGTAGATCTGAGAGGAAACAAGAAGGAGGAACTTGAGTGTAACACAGTACTGGATATATCTCAAGTAAGCGCTAGGAAGGAGACTACACAACCTATCTGCATAGAGAGATTCCTGAGTTGCTTCCAGGCTAATCAGCTCCTGTGCCATCTGTAATCTGGACCCTGGACTGCCCTTACAAAGTAAAGGTAAAGAAACTACATTCCGCTGTGTCCTTGCCTTTCTGCAACTTCTCCAGCACTGCTACATCTCTGTGCCAGACACTGCACCCTCTTCCCTAACACCGATCTACACTGCCCTGGGACTACAGCCCTGCCTGTGGAGGGCTACACCATCATTGCTGCACCACACCATCTGTCCCAGAGGATCTGTCTGCAGCGTTGGCTTAACATCTTCATTGCCGAATACCTCAGGTGGCGTCACGAATCACTCATAAACTTTATTTCATCACTCAATCCCCTTTTACATGGGCGCCCAGGGCCACAGCCCGGGTCACCGCTGCTGTGACATTCCCCTCTGAACGACCGGCCCAGTATCGAGTACCCCACAGCCCTGGGAGGGCGACCCACAAAATGTCGGCAGAGCCGTGGGGCAGCGCTGGACACACACTCAGCACCGCTGGGCACCGGAGACACCCGCAGCACCTGCCAGCAACTGCCGGGCATCCGGAGAAACTGGCAGCAGCACAAGACCCTGCAGCAGCACAAGATCCCAACAGCAGCAGCGCACATCGGAGCTCTCCCCCTCATCCCTGAATGCGGCCTACAGCATCAGCCCACTCCTGCCTCCTCAAGCAGTGACCCTGGGACCCCGCTACACCGCAGCCACCAACCCGGGTAAGCAATAAGATGCAAGGATTATAAGAGGCACCATCATTTTATTAAAAAATATTTTTTTCTTATTTTTCTCCTCAAAATTTGTGGTGCGTCTTATAATCTGGAGCGTCTTAGGCTGGTTTCACACTTGCGTTTTTTTGCGCTGTATTTTAGCGCTAAAAAACGCATGCGCTTTTTTCCCTATATTTTGCATGGGATGCGCTTATGGGCGCATACACATGCGTTTGTATGCGTTTTTACGCGCATGCGTTTTTTTGTGGTGTGCGCTCGGGCGCACAAAATGCATCCTGTTGCATTTTTTGGGCATCCGACTTGCCTCAATAAAACGCATGCGCGCGCAATGCGTTTTTTTACAGCAAGACACCCATTATAAGTCTATGGGTGCGCATATGTGCGCATTGGCATGCTCATGTATGCGTTTTTTTGCACATGCGTTTTTTGTTGACCATTGGTTAGACAATGGAAATTAGGGGTTTGGGTTAGAGTTAGGGTTAGTTAAGGGGGTTTAGGGTTAGGGTTAGGATTAGGGTTTGGGTTAGTATGGTTTGGTTAAGGGTTAGGGTTTAGGGTTAGTTAGGGGTTAGGGTTAGGGTTTGGGTTAGGGTTAGTAGGGTTTGGTTAAGGGTTAGGGTTAGTATGGTTTGGTTAAGGGTTAGGTTTAGGGTTAGGGTATGGTTTGGTTAAGGGTTAGGGTATGGTTTGGCTAAGGGTTAGGGTTAGTAAAGTCATGGTTTGGGTTAGTGTGAGGGGCCAACTAATGTTGGAAAAAAATGCAAACGCGGTAAAAACGCACTAAAAACGCATACAAACGCATAAAAACACTGCGTTTTTTTCATGCATGCTCATAAAAATGCTTGAAAAAAACTCAGCATTTGTATGCGTTTGTATGCGTTTTTTCCATGCGTTTTTTTGTGGGAAAAACACGCTGCAAAACAAAGCAAGTGTGAAAGTAGCCTTATAAAGCAAAAAATACGTTAAATATCAGAAAATCGGCATAAAATATTCTGCAGCTTTATATTTGCAAAAATAATAATATATCAAAGTACTGAAACTATTATGTGTTAATTATGTAACAGTAAAAGGAAAAACTCTTTGATATCATTGAAACAAGAGACAACTAAAATTTTTAATTGTCAAATTTGAATTCAGGAGCTCAAAATCATTAAGAAATTACTATTTTCATAATTGAACCTGAAAACTTTTGAAAACATGTAGAACAGTGTTATTTTGATCAGACTTTGATTAGAGTTTGTTGTGGGGATCATCCATTTTTCTCGTATGTGGATTCCAAGTGCAGTCCGATTTTCTTTTTTTTCATGGACCCATAGAATTACATTGCCGATATTGATCCAACCCTCAGATCAAAATCAGACTTGTCTCTTTGATTTTCTGCTGATCACCCGGGCCATGAAAAATCACCGATATTTAATTGGCCCCATGGACTATCAAATATCAAAGGTACAAATGCTATCTGTGAAAAACATGGATAGCATTGGAAAGAGAAAATCGGATGTCTGAATGAGTCCTAAGCATATATCTACCCGAGTTCGGCAATTTTTTTCTTTTAGGCGGTATCATCCTACTTTTATTTATATGGAATTCTTATTGTTCTGTAGACTCACAAATCTTCTATGGCACCATGTCCTGCACATCAGATTTATTTAACTCTGTCTGGAACTGATTTGTTTTTAATTATTATGACGTATTTAAAAAATACATTCCATTGCAATTTTAATGCTCCTGACAGGTACCAGCCAAATGCACACTAAAAGGACTTCTCCATTGAATTCAATGGAGCAGGCGACATTCCAGAATAGGTGAAAAGAGCTGCTACCCTACTGTTCTCCAGATGTTAAACATGCTCATGGCCACGACAGAGATTTTTCTGTTAGTCTTGATATAGACTTATCTGTACTTGCTGCCTAGTTAGTCTACAGATATCTACAAAAATCCACAGATATCTGAAGGCATGCCACAGTGTAGAGGGATCATCCTTATTCTCATTTGCACAAGTAAACACGAGAAGCGATGGAGTGAAACTGAAAGGGAGAAGATACAGATTAGATATTAGAAAAAACTTTTTGAGTGTGAAGGTGATCAATGAGTGGAACAGGCTACAACGAGAGTTCTCCTTCAATGGATGACTTCAATCAGAGGCTGGACAGACATCTGTCTGAGATGGTTTAGTGAATCCTGCATTGAGCAGGGGGTTGGACACGATGACCCCTGAGGTCCTTTCCAACTCTATCATTCTATGATCTGATCTTTTACTTTTCTCTGTTTTGGAAATCACTCAGCTGTGACCACACGCTGTATTCAAAATTTGAGAGACCTGATGAGGCAAGATGCTTGGCATTTTTAAAATGTTTTTTTATTGTTTTGTATTCACGTTCACGCTACCTTCAGTGGGGGTTTAAGTGGTACTTCAGACAATGCTTTAGTCAAAACAGTAGATAAATGGTATTGAATATCAGCTTAGCTGCCTTCTATAAAGCTAAATATTTGGGTGAGTTTTGTTGTATTAGTAACGAAATGTAATATTTGATATGGTCTACAACCTTAAAAGGGGTAGTACAGTACACTATTCGGACAACCCCTGCTCAATCCCTATGTTTTCCCCCAGTAAAATGACAACATGGCCATGTTCACATGTTCAGTATATTGCATCAGTATTTGAAAGACAAAACCAGGAGTGTAATAATCAGAGAAAAAGTAAAAATATAATAGAAACACGTCACCACTTCGGTATTGGCTTACAAATACTGTAAAATACTGACCAAATACTGAACCTGTGAACGTGGCCTTATACTCACCTTTCGTGTCAGTCCCGGGGCTTGCCTAAGATTGTTGCGTTGTGCGATCCGCTTCACTCCTCCCGCCTTCGGACGTGTGACATACATCCGGAGAAATTTATAGAGCAGCAGCGCTCAGTTCCTCCGGATGTATGTGATTTGTCGTTTCAGGAAACTTTTCAGAATAGACTGTCGTGTGTGTATATGAGTAATCAAACTATTCCTGACCAATATATGCCTCGTTTCCTTTTTTTCACCATTTTTTTTTCCTCTGAAGGTTCTATATCTAATCTATAGTTGTCTCTGAGCTAGTGGGTGGATACTGGCTGCTATCAGGGCCGGTTTTCGACAAAGTGGGGCCCTTAGCAAAAGTTTTAAGTGGGGCCCTAAATGCTCATATATTGCACCATCATACAGAAACATTTCAGTTGCATTTACATGCACTGAGTTCAGGCCCTTAAACAAGCGCGATCGACAATATTGACGTGGTTTGTGCTTGTTTCCCGTCCTCTTTACACAGGATGACAAATGACGGGCACAGAACGATCACTCGTAGTTCACTCTGTCCCCATGCAGTATCATGTTAGCAGCAGCATGTGCTGCTGGGAACAAAGGTTTATGTTCCGGCATTAACAATCCAATCACTCCATGAATGAGCAGCATTTTGCTCAATCATTGGGTGATTGCCAACGTTTACACCTATGAACTCTCATCTGCGCTGCCTTGATTTATAAATGGGGATGCTCCACACACTGTATGTGACACACACACATATGTACATATAGCACACATTTATACACCGAGCACGTGCACACATATACGGTATGTAGACACTTTCATTTATTGAACCTGCTACAATATAATATATGGATGCTAATGATATCTGATCACAGAGTTTCTTGCAACACTTACTTCTTACATTCACCTATTAACAAACAGATATTCTTCAGCCCTGACCAACTTAATTCTATGAGGGCCATTGGTTTGGACTTAATATTTATTTTACAACACCTTGAAATGGCAATCCAGGACTCTAGTGTCTCACAGCTGTATAGTACATCAACTAACCAGCATACAATATATAATGATCCAATATATCCAATATATGCCCAATGCAACAATGGGATATGAGATTTTTTATCAATTTAAATAATTATTTTATATATACAGTGGGTACAGAAAGTATTCAGACCCCTTTACATTTTTCTCTCTTTGTTTCATTGCAGCCATCTGGCACATTCCAAAAAGTTCATTTTATTTTCTCATTAATATACACTCTGCACCCCATCTTGACTGAAAAAAAAACAAAACAGAAATGTAGAAATTTTTGTAAATTTATTAAAAAAGAAAAGTTGAAATATCACATGCTCATAAGTATTCAGACCCTTTGCTCAGTATTGAGGAGAAGCACCTTTTGAGCTAGTACAGACATGAGTCTTTTGGGAATGATGCATAAAGTTTTTCACACCAGGATTTGGGGATCCTCTGCCATTCTTCCTTGCAGGTCCTCTCCAGTTCCATCAGGTTGGATTGTGAACGTTGGTGGACAGCCATTTTCAGGTCTCTCCAGAGATGCTCAATTTGGTTTAGGTCAGCGCTCTGGCTGGGCCAGTCAAGAATGGTCACAGAGTTGTTCTGAAGCCACTCCTTTGTTATTTTAGCTGTATGCTTAGGGTCATTGTCTAGGTGAACCTTCGGCCAAGTCTGAGGTCCAGAGCACTCTGGATGAGGTTTTCATCCAGGATATCTCCATACTTGACCACATTCATGTTCCCTTCAGTTGCAACCAGTTATCCTTTCCCTGCAGCTGAAAAACATTCCCATAGAATGACGCTGCCGCCACCATGTTTCACTGTTGGGATTGTATTGGGCAGGTGATGAGCAGTGCCTCGTTTTCTCCACACATACCGCTTACAATTACCAGTCATCCTGTCCCTGCAGTTGAAAAACACCCCCATAGCATGATGCTGCCACCACCATGTTTCACTGTTGGGATTGTATTGGGCAGGTGATGAGCAGTGCCTCGTTTTCTCCACACATACTGCTTACAATTATCACCAAAAAGTTCTATTTTCGTCTCATCACAATCTTATTTCTCATAGTCTGGTGGTCCTTCATGTGTTTTTTTAGCAAACTCTATATGGGCTTTCATATGTCTGGCACTGTGATATTTCAGTTTTTCTTTTTTAATAAATTTGCAAAAATTTCTACATTTCTGTTTTTTTCCGTCAAGAAGTGGTGCAGGGTGTACATTAATGAGAAAAAAAATGAACTTTTGGAATTTACCAAATGGCTACAATGAAACAAAGAGTGAAAAATGTAAAGGAGCCTGAATACTTTCCGTACCCACTGTAAATAAAAGTAATATTTTATTTACATAATTAATCAGCTCTTCCCCCTTTCCTTATTACTGGATACTTCTTTAGTGAATACAATGTCTAATGAGATTCCACTATCCTATAAAACTATGAGAGCGTTGGTCACACATGCCTACCTCCGTTCTCTTTCTCATAAACCCTTAGAAGTTAAGGGAATGGTGGACATGAATACACACTAGTGATAGGGAATTATTAGTGTTGGTGCAAATTGATTCTCATGTTCAATTTCATCAGCCACAATAGTGATCAGTGGGCGCTGCAGAGGAGTGGGAGTATCGCCTCTTCCTTGGCGGCATCTGTGGCTCGTTCTAAATAGCCAGTTTAGAGTGATGTCATATGTGCATCTCGCAGCAAGGTTGACATTACGCCAGGCTGGAATCAGGAGGAAAGCCGCGGATGCCGGAAGGTAAGAAGCAATGGTCCAATGCGGCAGCCACAGACCACTGTTGTGACCAATGTAATGCGAATAGATTTGTACCAACTCTAGTAATAAATATTATTGGTGGGATAACCCCAGAAAGAAATAAGTATATATGCAGTATGCTAAGAGTGGAGGAGAAAATGTTGGGTTTTAGGAACAGGTGCATTTTCTGGACTCATATAAGTACCAAATAGAGTAACATTTAACAGACAATACTCGTCAGCAATGAGCAGCCAGTCCAAGAAAGAAGAAAGCCCACACTTTGTCCATTCACGTGGCTCTATTGATTGCCGAGACTTGCTTATAAAATGACAGAGCTAAAACTGGCAAGGGAAACACAGAATGAATTGTGTCGCCTTAAACGATTGCCCATGATGCAACCTGCGGGTATGCTAATTCCAAGCAATAACTAGAGCAAAATACATCTGCTCATCATTTAACCATGTGCCACCCTGAGCGTCTTCCAATAATGGCTGTCTATAGGGTACAAAGTGTCTGAGAACCACATATGTAATAGAAGTGCTTGTGTTCCACGGTATGTACCCCATATTTATTGTATAGGGTGATATTGGTAAAATTACAGTATATAACAATCGATACATGATTAGTAAATATGAGATATGTAGATGGATGAAGATGGCAGCGTGGACTCCGCATACTATGCAAATAAATTAATTTTTTTCAACCCTGTTCTTAAGTAGAAGAATAAAATCTGTCTGGATTTTTGGTGCCACCTCGGAAAAAGAATCAGTTGAGTAGACAAATAACATACTATGGCTCAGTGGTTAGGACTGAAGTGTTGGGGTCGTGGGTTCAAATCCCACCAAGGATCAGTTTATATGTTCTCGTGTTTTTGTGGATTTCTTTCTGGTCCACTAGTTTCCTCCCACACTCCAAAGACATACTGATAGGGAATGTAGATTGTGAGCCCCAATGGGGGCAGTGGTGATAATGTCTGTAGAGCCCTGTGGAATTAATGGCGCTATATAAGTAATAAATAAATATTACTTATTGCCATTGATATCGAACAGAATAAACAATCCTTGTACAGACCTGCTTCCCACCAAGCAGCAAGTCTGCAGAAAATTTGGTGAAAAATTCAAGTGTCGGCCTTGTATTTCTGTCTTCCTTTTATGCCTTCATTTGAATGTAAGATGGTGGAACAGCCCCCCCATAGTTAGTAGTTTTAAAAAGTTCAGGGCCATGTTTTACTGTGTTTCCCTTTCTGTATCAGAGGGCATTCTTGTTGAGAAGCGGAAGTTTAAGAATGTTATCGGATATGTTAAAAGGCAGTTGGATGTTCTTCTTGTAGTAATGTCCATAGGCAATAAACATGTTAAAGAGTTTTCCTGGCTTCAACTAAATATCTGCAATTACTGTAGGTGACTACAGACTGCCACAAGTTGCACACTGTCAGGATTCCGCTCGGTTGCCAGCTCAAGCAGCCGTCAACGCTCATATGCAATTTTTTCACTGGTGGTCATAGGACACTTTCCGCCATAGCACATTGCAAGAAGCAGCCAATACTTCTAGCCGACACATGACTACAAGTATGCAAAAAAATAAAAGTGCATAAGACTATTCAAGCAGAGCAGAATCCTGACAGTGTGCATGTATCACATGATCACGTCGAGTGACTGCAGAAATTTAATTGAAGCATGGGAAACCTCATTAACTTGGATTTCTGGCCCAATCGCCATGTATGAAGGAGTTAACCATAGAATTGTACAAAATGGTGGAGATTGTCACATTATACCCATGTCTTACTACTTATATAAGGAAAGTTCTCCCACCAAAGTAGTTATTGAATTATGATCTTGCAACAAGAAATGCCCAATTGCTGTTTAGCTACAGAGTATTGTTACTGATTCATGAACGGGCTATGGCAGGTGGATGAATGTTGTGCCTGAAAAAGCCAAACGCTACAAGGTCAGACCAAAAGAGAAATGTGTACCAAAGGTTGGTTCAGGTCCTGGAAGAGCTCTGTACCTGTTTGTAGTCCATCACTTGAGGAGAACCACCACCGGTAAAGTTTCCTGAAGAAATCTAAAAGCTGTGCCCATAAGTACCCCTAATAGGCGACACTAGAATTCTAGCCCAATCACTCTCTGAACAGAATATTTGCATTGTGGAACCATAAAACTCTTATTGAGCTTCTTCCCAAGAGAAAACAAAGTGAGTTGTTCCTTTGCTGTAAGATAACTTGTGTATTTAAATTGTGACCTCTCCTTCCGCCACCTAACCCTGACCACATGGTTACATTACATGGACACAACCACACAACCAAGGGCCTTCCATTACGCACAGCACCATATCATTCAAGAACCTGGTAGAAGATCAGAGTGTTTTGTTAGGTCCCTCACTTTCAAGACTAATTTCTAGTTTCCTTAAAGGGACTCCATTGTTACAGAATGGCTGCTCAAACTAAGTCCCGCCGATCAGTGCACAAAGGTGGGGCCAATCATTTAAATATACCTTCCCACCTTCTTATTGTCTCTCAATCTCCTCCCCCTCTTCTATGATTGACAGCTCTGTCTTCACAGAGCCAGAGAAGGGCGAAGATAGATAGAAGCCAAGCAGGTGGGAAGGTGTACTCAAATGTTTAGCTTTGCCGTGAAGCGCCGAACTTGGCTTGAACAGTCATTGTGTGCTGACAGAGTCCCTTTAAAAAAGACCTGCCACTTGTCAAAAATAACTATTTTTTTAACCTGGTGTAAAAGACACTGTTCTCCTGAATCTATCATACGTTTTCTTCCTGCACTTTTCTGTTCCTGAGATATGGCTCCATCTTTCCTGTATGTAAATGTAGTTAATTTAGACAAGCAGGTGTCGCCCTAAAGAAGTCCTACGCATAGAGAAAACTATGGGCTACACCTACTTGGCTGAAAAAACGAACAAACTAGATTTACATAGAAGAATGAGAGGGCCATATTGAAAGAACTGAGAGACACATGAACAAAAAGAAAACAACGCTGGATTCAGGAGAACAGCACCGATTACATTGAGTAAAAACATTGCATATTTATGGCACATCCCAGGTCTTCTTTAAATGTGTGTCTAGCAAAAGATATCTCCTTTTTTTAGATAATCAGTGCCATATCTGTCCAAGGGTTGCATACCATTTTATTCCGAGTGACCTGTAATACCAGGTATAGCCTGTAGACATATATGGCGCTATTCCTGGAAAACTCTTTGATCTTGCCTTTATCTGATAGATCTAGATTCACACGCACACAATCCGCTCAACAGTCACTGCCTAAAATCTATCACAGACTCACGACCCACAATGAAAGATCAGTATACTTTAATAATGCATCAAGTGTCAAAATACATTTCTGTATCAATCACTTTCCATACAGTAAAAACAGCATCAAATTCAGCCAGATAGTGTTGTTTTAAGAAATCGTGAAGTCTGACGTCAGGTCCGGTAAGATACCAGTCCTCGGACTGTCTGATGGCGCTTAGTAAACCGCTACGGATGTCAATGCGCTCTCTACTTAGCGCTACAGACGGTAAAACAACATTATTCAAGTTTGATTAACCCTTCAAGTGCTTTACACCAATAGCCCCACCAAAAACCTCTCTAAGGAGACTACATAAATCAGCGATCGCAGTGTGACACGGAATTCATTTGGTTTAATGTCACAACAATCCTTTTGCCGGAATAAAAAAAAAAAAAGCCCAAGGTCACTAGATGCAGAACGGGCGACAGCAATTATATAATATTTTTCAGGACATTTCAGATGCCATTTAATAAAAAAAAACAAATTATTGAATTTTTTTTACTATATATTTCATCTGTTTTCTGCACACAGTGGAGCTACAGCTAGGGTATGTTAATATTTGGCGGAATTGCTGCGGGTAGTCATCGCAGGAGGTTGGGCGATACAGAAACCACCCTCCAAAATGCGAGGAAAGCTGAATATGGTTTTTCTAAAGTAGCAGCAAATCCTCACCACTTTTGGTGTGTATTTGACATTGTGCAAATTTTTTAGAAAAAAAAATTTCTGTTATTTGTGAACAATATGATTTCTCATTATGTCATTAAAATAATCACCATTGATGATCTTGAAAACAAAACAGGCATCGTTAAAAGGTAAAGAGTATTGAAATATGTAAAAATTGTGCATAAAATAATTTTTCTTTCATAGTAATTTGTATTTTTTTTGCGACTAAAAGGGCCGAAAAATTTGGAATGGTGATCAGATGAGGGAACTTTTCTTAATTTATATTGAGGGTAAATTGATTTACTGTTACAAAGCTGGTAGAACATCAGACATTCTCTATAGTTCTGTATTCCTTTGTATGGCAGCCTACCAAATTTTTCTCCCAAATTTCATTTAAATCCGCGAGAAAAAACTCTGCATGAAGGCTTAAGCAAACGCAAGCTGGGGGATAAAGGTATAATTGCTAAGGAATGACCGCTAGGGACCCCACAAATCCTGATAATGGGGTCCAGAATTCTCTTGTGTGAATAGAACAGTGCGTAACGTCAGCCAACATTCCACAGAACTGATGGAATGAAGACCCCTAGCAATCATACAAGTAGGTTCTATACTGCGAATAGATGCACTGTAAATTAAAGCAGTTCCACATCTGACTAAAGTTCTTTTAAAGCACTTTTTACTGTTTTTTTTTTATTTTACTTTCAAAAATTCTCTTAATTTTTCACATTTTCAAATGGACTGAATATTGTTTTCTCTGATAAACACGGCTGCTTCCACTGTGGGGAGCTAACAGGTATATTTAAGTGAATTATCTACTTAAATCCTATGGATAATATTGGACTTTAGTAAGCTTATTGTATACATAGTTACCTGATATTTGAAGCCTGGCCCGAGAATAGAGATATAAAGGCTTGAGTGTCAAAATGGTGTAAAATGCGGTGTAACCTTTCACAGCCAATCGGACACTGACATAGTGTCTACAGAGTGACTTCTCGCTATGGGGTTGCATAACGCGTCTTCTCCTTAAGCTATGTTTTAGCCTTCAAATTCTTCTTCACCAGGTAGTGCATAAAACATATTGCTAGGATCTCAACCTCATCACCCCCCCGCCTCCTTATATAATCTGAAGGCACATATTACAAAGTTTAAAAAAGAAAAACAAAAATTTATAAAAACTTTAATTAAACAACCTTAATAAAAAAAATAGGTAGGTTAAAGTCAAGATACACAAAACAAACATAAACATCTCCTTAAGTTTCCCGGATTGTCCAAAAACGCTACATATTTCATGTGTTAAATTGGAACGGCACGATGGCGCTCAGATATTATGGGTTCACCACACTCTCTAAATTATGGGTTTGGCCCCAATATTCTTTTACTTTAGTTTCGGGATATTTTTTTTTTTATAGGGCTAAACATTCCTAAATGGCAGTAGTAATAGTCCCATGGAAATTCTAATCATCATTTATTTGTATTTCTATCCATATATCTTCATGTACAATGAATAATTAAATGCTTCAATTGCATCACTTAAAGAGAACCCATCACTTGCAATAAATAATTTTTTTTGGCTGGTGGAATTTCTGCTGCTCTCCTGAATCTGACATTGTTTTACACTTGTTCCTGTGACTCTCTAGGTTCCCGAGATATGGCTCCATAAATGACAAAAATCTGGTCTATTAGCCAACTAGACGAGGCCCTCAAGACCCCTCCCACTTGGGTAAAATGACTTGATTTATATAGAGAGAAGAGAGGGCAGTATCTCAAGAAATCAAATGCTTAGAAACAAAAGAAAAACAACATCACATTCTGGAGAACAGCGGCATTTACACCAAGAATAAAGAAAATAGTGACAGGTCGTCTTTAAAAGGGGTTGCCTGCTAGGATACATGGATGTCACGGAGGGGATGCCATCTATTAACCAAAGTGATTGCAAAGAGCTTATCTGTCTCATCTATGTATTAAAGTTTTGCCAATTCTTAGGGACGTCCATCCCAGGAGATGGGCAGCCCATGTTTTATACTCCCGAGTGTATGTTTTCAGGTCTCGGAGGTGCCCAGGAGACTTTGTAACTTCTAGGAGGTCTCAAATTTTCTTTGAAGACTCATGGCTGTCCTAGGAGAGCTGGCAAGTACGGTATTACATGGTATGCCATTCATTAAAATAGGAGGAGTGTAGGAACTTTCCATTCATTAAAAACTGAATAGCCATCCTCTAGTCTACAAGAACTGCTGCTTCTTTGACTCACAGAGGTGGTCCCATCCCTCTATGTCCATATGCCCTAATCAAAAAGAGGTCTCTATGACAGATCTGCTCTTGATTTTACTCAGCAAAAAACCCTCAAAAAGCAGTAAAGGCAAAAGGTGATCCCCACATTTAAGTATAAAAGGTCAAGAGGAAACTCCATGTATTGCTTTTGTTTTTACTCAAATTTATTGTTAAAGAGGTTGTCCACTACTTTATCATTGATGATCTATCCTTCGGATAGGTCATCAGTGTCTGATCGGTCGGGGTCAGAAATCAATAGGATGCGGATTTGCAGTACCCAGCCGAGGCCACTATCAGAAGACAGAACAGTTCCGCAATTGAGCATTTCCGGCTGGCGGCTGCCACCGACAACACCAGAAACAGCTGATCGGGGATGCCGGGTGTCGGACTCCAAATGATCACCTTTATCATTAATGACCTATGGTCATCAATGATACAGTAGTGGATATCCCTCTTTAATCACAGAGAACAATGAACAAATTAGTGATGCAAAATTCTGACCTAGGACAAATTCTGACGACATTTCCAAGGGTGCCACGCAGCATGATGGACCTTCTAGTTCCACCGCTTTTGCAGGCCCCGAGGTTTATCAGACCTAAAAAAAAGCAGTAGTACGCATAAAAAAACAACAGTCCCGATATAAAGTAAAAAAGACTTCAAAGTGCAACTTTATTATTCACTAATCTGTTTATAAGGCAATCTGAACTAATGTATATTATATACTACAAGAACAGTATAATGTCCGGATGTACCGGACACGAGACTTTGTAGGCATTTTTATGGGCAAAAATTAATTAAAAGCCATAATTACGATTCATTATACTCCTAATTTAGATTTAGGCCTCATGAAGACTTCGGTTTTTCATGTAAATGTTTTTCAAATTTTTCTTATCGTCTATGTGGCCGTTCACATGTTCGTTTATTTTTGCAGATACTTGTTTTTGATTTGAGTCACGATTGGTACTCGCCATGAAAAATCTATGGGTTCGTGAAAATCAGGAGCAGCACACGGATCCTATCCATGTGCTGTCTGCTTTCAATGTTGTACTGTGTAGAAAATGTTCAATTTTTTATTTTAGAAGTACAGAAAATCACTATGAAATGGACACATGAACCAAATACTGCTGGAAATCTGATCTAAAACACTGATGAAAATGGCTACTTTTCATGCGTACGAGAAAAATTACTGGTGGATGAATAAGGCCTTAAACGGAAAGGCTGAATCTGAGGAAAAGGGACATGAACCAGTCAGATTCCTTCTCTCATTTTGTAAAAGACTTTAGAAAAATGAGAGCTGCAAAATGATTGGTTGCTATGGGCAACAGTAACAGATGGAAAGGAGTATGACTGCAAGAGCAGATTACACAGTTTAGCTTGTTGTCTGTTACCATAGCGACACATAGTTCTGCAGAGTTGCTTCATTTTGGATTTTACTTTACGTTGAAGCAAAATATATACGCAACAGAAGCAGACAAAGTGAAAAACTGAGTAGTTTTAAACCACGCTGACAAATTTAGCAAAACTGTCTAAAAGAAAAAGAAAATGTTTATAACAACCAATCACAGAGCAGATTTCATTTTACCAGAGCAGATTAGAAAAGGTTAGCTGATTCCTGATTGGTTGCTATGGGCAACAATTGAGAATTTTTGTTTTGGATAGTTTTGATAAAGGAGGCGCGCAATTATTTTTAATGCCGGTATAGAAAACATTATAAAAACAATGCCAGCTCACCTAGTTGCTCTATGCTCATCTACCTGGGACTCAGACACCGGCCTCGCCCTGGCCTCACATCAAGGATAACAGAAAAAATTGGAGTCTGATTCAACAGGACTGGATTTTCCTTTTCTTTTTATTGTTCAAAAGAAATTATAGTGCATACAAAAGAAAATTTTCATGGTCGACATGACCCACTCGACTGTCATGAGTAAGACTGCTTAGTGCAGTCGAAACGCGTCGACTGGGTCATTTCGACCACGAAAATTTTCTTTTGTATGCACTATATTTTCTTTTAAAAAAAGAAAAGGAAAATCCAGTCCTGTTGAGCCGGACTTCAATAGAAATCATTATTAATGTTTATCTCAGTGTCCAAGATGCCTTCTGGGGAGCAAACTGCAAAAAAATTGCACATTTTATATGAAGGGGTTCTTCGGGACGACAAAGTGAATATTTGGTCCATCGATATATTAGATTACTGGGCATCAAGGAAGAGTGAATCTCCTGAAATTCGGCCAGATTTACTGAAGTTCAGCTGGCAAATTAGATTCAGGCAGATTCGCTCAAATTCAGCTGGCAAATTAGGTTGAGTTTGAGTATGGTCCAAATCGAAACACCCACGATTGCTGATAGGGGAAGGGGAAGGGGTTAAAAAAATATCCTCTCCATTGGTCTTCTGTTCAGACGCCATCAGGGGGCCAATGTTTGGCATCACATGTCGTGACCTGCGTCACCCCTCACGTGACTATGTGAGACCTCCGATTGGCTTCAGTGCCAAAATGGAGCGGTGTAAGAACAGAAGACAGGCATAGAGTTCCGGGGAGTAGAGGTAAGAACAGGGGAGGAAAGGTGACAATCAAGGTTTTTCTTTTTTAATTTTATTTGAACCCATTCCAAACCTTTAAAAGAATTCAGCAAAATGGTTGGAGTATAGCCATCATTTAGTTGAATTTATGAGAAATCAAATTCAAGAAATTTGGATTGTGACAAATGTGACTTTTGGGGAGGTCCAACTCTTGACTGGAGCGCCATGTCCCTTTCACTGCTTACCAGGCATTAGGCACAGCGCCATACTTTTGCCAGTGACTGTGGCTGGTTTTACAGCTCAATCGCAATCATCTGCATACGACTGAACTTCTCTGAGCTGTTATAAGTGGATTTATAGCACAATTATAGACTGCTAGATCCCAACAAAAATGTCATTACTTATAATTAGAGATGGTGCTAATCGACTCACAGATCCCTGTCCAGTCAGGAGCACTGAAAAGCTGCCTCTTACCCAACAGCATCCAAAGGTTTCTCTTTTCATGAGTCAACTTGGCATACAATGAGGCATACAATAAGGCAACATACACATCTACTGCCATTTAAGAAAAACCCTGAGGATGAACATAAACAACCCTGAATTCAATAATGTGAAATAGAGAACAGGGCATATTATTGCTTCATACATCAGCATGATGACTTGGATAGACCAAGTTCTTGCCGGTTCCTGAGTATGACAAGGGGCCATCTTGGTAGCCTTGAATGAGCCAGCGTAGTGACGTTAATATGTACTGGTAAAAATGCTGACTACAATGGCCATGCTAATTAATATATCGCTGTACAAGCCCAACTTTTTGCACTTGAAGAGCAACCATCTAACACAGTATAAGCTATAAAACAGTTCTGAGACCCTGAATCACGTGTGTGTGTATACACCGTAAATAGATAAATCGGTATAATTAAAAAAAAAAAAAAAAAGATTGATAGCGTAATGCAGTTTAGGTATTCAGTATATTATATGTAAAAGTAAATCCATCGCTAACAACGAGGGCAGGCAGCTAGTTATGCCTATATATCCACCATCTCTGTTGGTAAAATTAAAGCACTGATGTCTCGCCCCTCAGGACAGCCCAAAACCAAGATGAGACTTTAGGCGTTGCCCCCAGGACAGCCCAAAACCAAGATGAGACCTTAGGCATTGCCCCCTTTAATGTCTTGCCCCCAGGACAGCCCAAAACCAAGATGAGACTATAGGGGTTGCCCCCTTTAATGTCTTGCCCCCAGGACAGCCCAAAAACAAGATGAGACCTTAGGCGTTGCCCCCAGGACAGCCCAAAACCAAGATGAGACCTTAGGCATTGCCCCCTTTAATGTCTTGCCCCCAGGACAGCCCAAAACCAAGATGAGACTATAGGTGTTGCCCCCATTAATGTCTTGCCCCCAGGACAGCCCAAAACCAAGATGAGACTATAGGTGTTGCCCCCATTAATGTCTTGCCCCCAGGACAGCCCAAAACCAAGATGAGACCTTAGGCATTGCCCCCTTTAATGTCTTGCCCCCAGGACAGCCCAAAACCAAGAAGAGACTTTAGGCGTTGACCTTTCTAAGAACAAGAAAAGCTCGAATTAGCTATTTTCCGAAAATTCAGAACAATGCCAGGAAATTGAGGACTGTTGGCAACTATGGATTCACTAGTCACCGATGATTTCCAGTGGCCCCATGATTACGGCTTAGCCAATGGCTGAATTTGTATTGTTAATGATGGATGTGAAAATTGCCATTACAATGTGTGAATAGTGTTATTAATAGATTTATTTGGATAGACTGTATAATGCCTCATATATCAGCAAAGCAATAACCGCGGCGGCGGCTGCTGCTACACTTAAGAAAATAAAACATCTGAGCAAGAATCGCATGTGAAATAAAACACACATACAAAAGAAAATGTACTGTACCAATAAAAAGAAGCCTTTACCTAAAGTATTAATGGTTAAACGGAATATATGCTAATTGTCTACACATACAGATCATATACGGATAATAACGGTACATTGTGCAACATTACATGTCCCCTGTAGTTCACCATTAACCCCCTGTAGACTGGTAGATTAGTAACGGGATAACAACTAAGTAGTATATATATTTATAAAAAAAAACAAAATATATGCGATAACACAATGTCAATGTGAACCATATACAGAAATGTAGCAATGTTTTCGGTTATCGGTCAAAAAAAATTAATCTTTGAAATACGATGTGACAGATGCTAATAACGGCAAGTATCTTATATAAAAAGGCTTGGCCAAGAATTTTTTTTCCCCCAAAAAACAGCCCCACACCTGTCCACAGGTTGCTTGTGGTATTGCAGTTCCTACCCGATCACATTAGTGAAGCTAAACCGCAGTGCCAGCTGTGGACAGGTGTGACGCCGTTTGTCCACGATTACAAAAAATCTAGCAACGATCTGTTAAATGCCTCCGAGAATAGGAGAGGTCTACCAAAATAGGTGCAAGGAAAAAAATACGAGTTGGCTATAGCAACCAATAGCATTTGCAGCTTTTATCTTCCAAAGAGCCGCATAAAAATAAGAGCTGGAATCTTTTATTGGTCACTGTGGGCAACTGCTTTAATTTTTGCACCACTTTTGATAAATTTAGTGCAAAGTAGCTCTGTTAATTTCAGACACAGATACGACCACAATGAATTGTGCCAATGTGTATACAGATTGCATTTTCCATCTCGATAATTAGTGTTAATTCTTATAGAACAAATGTAAAAGTCTGTGACCGAGCTGAGTTTCTTAAAGGGACACTAAAGCGGAAACAGCAACGACAAACTAGAAACTATAGCTCTTTTGAAAATCCCTGCTTGATGGAAAGGAGACTTGCCAAAAGGCTGATTACAAAGTGTCCCTATTGTGGAATTCCCAGTGATCAGCTGTAATCTGTGGGGAAACCAGGTAGTAAGTGTTAATATCACCTGCAGCACCCCCACTGGGGAAAAGAAGCATTACACAGAGCCTATTCAAATCCCGCATTGCCGCCAGAGTGTGAGATGCTCTGAGTAACCATTTTCTGCTCTGTCCAAATGATGGGGATCTTGAACAGAGAACCCCTGTATTAACTCAGAATTCCCTAATAAGTTACATACAAGTGTTTCTTTTTCTACTTCTTTTAATAAAAACCAGTTCCATATCATAACCTGAGGGTTCAAATATTACATTTCAAACCAAGTCTTCTTTTTAGGCCCACCCCCCATCCGTTGCTATAATGACTGCAATATGAAGGAGTGGGATTGGGGCTGCCCTATCAGCAATGAAAATCATGCAATATAAGCCCCCCCCACGAGGAGCCAATCAAGAAAATGATTTGTGTTTTCTTATTTTTTTAAAGCATTTTTCAGATATCGATAAGAACTCTGTTTCCAAATGTAGTGACCCTTTAATATCTTGGTCTAGCTTATAGATAACCCTTTCCGGGTCCCTTCTCTTAGCCTCTAACACTGCCATTTACTGCACTTAATTCAATACCAGAGATAGAGAAATGA
The DNA here is from genome assembly GCF_039654945.1 of Dendrobates tinctorius. Lineage (NCBI taxonomy): Eukaryota > Metazoa > Chordata > Amphibia > Anura > Dendrobatidae > Dendrobates > Dendrobates tinctorius. Next base: position 70,308 of record NW_027361872.1, read on the forward strand.
CTCTTAATTATGGTGGGGACATCAAAACCACAAAAAAATGACTTATATAATTGGTCACAATTATTATAGGAATGTCAAGTTTGCTGTTTTATGTCTTTTTATATATATTTTATAATTCTTTTATGGTACTAAGAACTAAAAAAAGAAAAAAAAGAAAAGAAAAACATGACATTGCAAAATGTATTTGAATTTTCCTATTTGTGACAGTAACAACTTCCATTTTCTCTATGAATTCTGCACAATAAACAAGATATATGCACCATAAGATCAATTGTGGGCACTTAAAAAAATATAAGTTAACTTTACGCTGGTATAAGCGTGTGTAAAACATAGTCTATACTATACAATCTGTTATTAAAATAAAGAAAAATACAGCAGGTAAAAACATAGATGCATGTCTTATCTTTTTTAATATCATGCAATTTCCATAAGGCCGCTATTTGGTAATGTGAACAAAGGTCCATAAGTGAGTAAATTCGGTCAAACTCTTTATCAGTGATAGAAACTGTCTACTTGTAAAATAGATCGAGGAACTGAAGCTTTGTATCTGAACAGTCGAAGAACAGCTTGTCTCTCTTCAGGTGGTCTGGTCCAGTGCTCTGAGGAGGTCGCTGCCTTGCAGGAGGTTGGAGTTACCCAATACTGGCACATTGACCTCACAGTCATATCTCGTCAGTTCTGGCAACAGGTAAGGCTCAAAGGATGGCCCGATGAGACGGTTGGTCAAAGCTGTAACGAGACACATATAGAAACGATTAATTGTGACTTGGTTCCAGTGCCATGTCATAAGCTGTGGCATAGTCATCGAGTGTTTCGAGCACGCAGTGTGCTCTTAGTTATCGCAACATGGCAATGACACTGCGTGCTCGAAAAGCGTAGGATTCTCTTCCTTGTTCAATACGCTGGATTTTTTAAAATATTTTTTCTCTGAAAATAAAGAAGTGATTTTATCCATGTCCTAAATTTGTAAAAGTGCTGGATTTCCCCTGTTTTTGTCCCATTGTCAACTATATTGCATCGTTCCCTAGATGAACTGGCTATATACCTTTTTTTGTGAAGAAACAACAGTTGCATCTGAGCTTTCGAGAATGGACCGGTAGTCCGTATTTATGACCAATGTTCCATTCACTTCTGTACTTGCATGGCCACAGATATTTAAAGGGAACCTGTCACCTCGTTTTGCTGCTATAAGATGTGGCCACTTCCTTTCGGGGCTTATCTACAGCATTCTGTAATGCTGTAAATAAGCCCCCGGGTCCTACCTGAAAGAGAAGAAAAACAAGTTTTATTATACTCACCCGGGGGCGGTCTGGTCCGATGGGTGTCGCAGGTGCAGGTCCCACGTCCAGCGCCTCCCATCTTCATGTGATGTCGTCATCCTGCTTGCTGTGTGCCGCGCTCCTGTGCAGACATACTGATCTGCCCTGTTGAGGGTAGAGCAAAGTACTGCAGTGCGCAGGCGCTAGGCCTCTCTGACCTTTCCCAGTGCCTGCGCACTGCAGTACTTTGCTCTACCCTCAACAGGGTAGATCAGTATGCCTGCGCAGGAGCGCGGCATGCAGCAAGCAGGATGAAGACATTGCATGAAGATGGAAGGCGCCGCACGCGGGACCTGTGACACCCATCGGCCCGGACCGCCCCGGGTAAGTATAATAAAACTTCTTTTTTTCTCTTTCAGGTCGGACCGGGGGCTTATCTACAGCATTACTGTAGATAAGCCCCAAAAAGGCAGTGGCCGCATCTTATAGCGGAAAAACGAGGTGACAGGTTCCCTTTAATGAAGTGGTGGTTACGCATGCGCAGTATTTGTCACATGTAGGGATGGGTCCCATGTTCTTTGGATCGATAGTGGTGTCAGTGGTTAGACGCCTTGCGATCACCCATTTTTCCTTAGCATACAAAGGGATTCCAGCTACTCTCTTTGTGTGATATTTCAGCATATACCCTTAAAGTGTACGCATCATTTTATTTTATAAACAATATGTATTTCCTTCTTAACCTTTCCTACCAATCGGTGAAGTCCAGGTTCTGGGACTCCCATTGATCACTCAAAGTAAGGGTTCACAGACTTTCTATAAAACCTGTACACTGCTCTGTGTGTGTATTCATGCAGCAGCTCATACGGACAGCCACCAATTGGCAGGATATGTTAGGAACAGGGGCGGATAAGTGGCTCAAGACATAAGGGGGCCCATTTCTACCTCCAAAGCAGGAGCAATTGTGCAGTTTTTGGAGCTCTTGGTCTGCAAAGGGCCCATATATTGTTCGTACACAGGGGCCCTTTTCTGTCTGTGTCTCCCAGTGGTTAAAAAGGTACTAGACATTCAAAGAAAAAATATGGCCCTGATTCATTCAAGCTTTTATTCAAGAAATCTGGCGTGAATAGCTTTCAAAAGTTGCAATTTTTTGCTCAATGCAAGCCATTGTTGCTCAGCTCTGACAAAGTGAGTAGACCTGGGGCGGGATGTGGGTCAAATTCAATGCAAGAGGCAGTATTATTTACGCCACAAACCTTACTCCAGTACCTGACTGGCATAAGATTTGTCGCGATGTGCACTTTTCGGGGTGCGCCTTTTAGTGAATCAGACGCTTCGTACTCCACCCTGCCAGCTCGTCAAGACAGGCGTGAAAATCACCAGTCTTGATGAATCAGGGCCATAGTGATGGCGACACACTACGGTTTACCATTTCAAAAAGAGAATCTTCACCATTTCTTCTGATTTAATTTTTAAGTCCAAACTCCTCTGTTGATAAATTTCCTGAATATATCTATATAAAGGTGATATATAGCTCTAAATCCCCTTAATAGATCTAGATATAATAGACCTAAACCCCGGACCTGTTAAGACAAACAGCAAAAAATTGAACAAATAAATGAAAAAAAAAAAATCACTTCAAAATCAAGAATAGTTTACCTTTAGCTTTTTGGGATTGTGTCATGTTGTATTCATTGTAGTTGCAGCTGAAATAAGCTCCCGGGTAAAGGTTTCTCCTGTCGTCTCTTGGGTTTGATGCGCAGTGTTGTTGTGACTGTGATTGTGAGGTAACATGGGGGCTTACTCCCCTGTGTCTATTACAGATGTACTCATCTGGAATCATAAAAACATCATGGAAAATTAATATTAGACTGCGCAGACGACTAGATATATACTGCACATGTAGAGTCTATATGTACTGTATGCATGTGTGTATATATATATATATATAGATGGAAACCATCTGCAGAGACTTTGAAGACTTAGGCAAGAAAGTGAAAGAACTGGGAGCGCAGGTGGTCTTCTCTTCCATCCTCCCAGTGGATGGCCATGGAACAAGGAGGTGAAATAAGATTCTGCAGGTGAACAACTGGCTACGTCGATGGTGCCGTCAGCAACGATTTGGATTTCTGGATCACGGAGTGAACTACTTATACGATGGACTACTTGCTAGAGATGGGGTGCACCTTACGAAGACTGGAAAGCATGTATTTGGAAGTCGCCTTGCTACACTTGTAAGGAGAGCTTTAAACTAGAACAACATGGGAAGGGAAGCAAAAGACCAGAAAAAGCCATACACCTGACAAATGCTATTGAGAACTCTGCTAATAGAAGTGGAAAGGAAGAACAAAGACGAAAGAATCTAATTAATAAAAATATTGGAGAAAGAGAAACCAATCACAAACTAAAATGTTTCTATACTAATGCACAAAGCATGGGCAACAAACAAGGAGAATTGGAACTACTAACACAGGAAAAGAAATATGATGTCATTGGAATCACTGAAACTTGGTGGGACGATACACATGATTGGAATACAAGACTAGAAGGATACAACTTATTTGCAAGAAACAGACTTGATAAACGAGGAGGGGGTGTTGCATTGTATGTTAGAAACGCATATATCTGCACAGAGATTGAAGCTTCAGAGACTGGGAGTTCTGTGGAAACTGTTTGGGTAAGAATACAAGGACAGAACAATGGAAAGGACACCATTGTAGGCATTTACTACAGGCCGCCTGTGCAAGCTGAAGATATGGATGAACTCTTTATGCATCAAATGGCCAAGTTCTCCAAAAAATATGACATAGTTGTCATGGGAGATTTCAACTATCCAGACATTTGTTGGGAATCTCTCTCAGGCAAAACTAACAGGTCAAGGAAATTCTTATCCTCTCTTGCTGACAACTTTATCTTCCAAAAGGTAGGGGAGAAAACAAGGGGAACTGCTACCTTGGATCTAATCCTTATAAACAGGGAGGAAATGGTTGAGGAGGTAAAAGTGGCTGGAACCCTAGGAGGTAGCGACCATGCTATTTTAGAATTTTGGATAACTAGAGGCGGAAGACCTGTGAAGACTCAGACGTCAAGGTTAGATTTCAGAAAGGCAGATTTTAAGGGATTCAGAAAGATAATTGGAGGAATCCAATGGCTGGATATCCTTAAAGACAAAAATGTCCAGGAAGGATGGGAAATCTTGAAAAATGAAATTCTCAAAGCACAGTTGTTAACAATTCCGAAAAGAGGGAAGAATAGGAAGCATTTAAGGAAACCAGGATGGGTGAACACAGAACTTAAGCACATGCTAAAAAGGAAGAAAAAAATGTTTATAAAATGGAAAGAGGGAGGCATATCTAAAGAAGAATATAATGCTGTCTGCAGAATCTGCAGGGCACAAATCAGATTAGCTAAAGCTGAAAATGAATTGAGGCTTGCAAGAGATGTCAAAAGCAATAATAAAGGATTTTGGGGATATGTCAAAAGTAAAAGAAAAGTCAAAGATGCTATAGGATTTTTACAGGATGAAAATGATGAAATGGTAAGACAGGATGTTGAGAAGGCTGAACTTTTAAATTCCTATTTTGCATCTGTTTTCTCTCAGAAAGGAAATGTAACACCAACTGTTATTCACTGTCCTATTAAGGGAATAGAAGAATCCAGGATATCTATAAACAGAAAGATAGTGAGGAAACACTTAGCTAACCTAAATGAATTCAAGTCTCCAGGTCCAGATGAATTACACCCCAGAGTACTGAAGGAGATAGCAGAAGAAATTTCTGAACCACTCTCCATAATCTTTGAAAATTCTTGGAGAACAGGAGAAGTGCCAGAAGACTGGAGAAGAGCAAATGTTGTTCCTATCTTCAAAAAGGGGAAGAAGGTGGACCCAGGCAACTATAGGCCGGTGAGTCTGACTTCTATACCAGGAAAGATCTTTGAACAAATTATTAAACAACATGTAAGTCAATACCTGGATAAGAATGAAGTGATCAAACAGAGTCAGCATGGGTTTGTAACTAATAAGTCATGTCAGACTAACTTAATTTCCTTCTATGACGGTATCACTGATTGGGTGGATCAAGGAAATGCTGTAGATATAGTATATCTTGACTTCAGCAAAGCATTTGACAAAGTCTCTCATACAATCCTTATTGAAAAAATGACTAAGTATGGAATGGACACGGCAACTGTTAGGTGGATTCATAACTGGCTTAGTGATCGGACCCAAAGAGTGGTCGTAAATGGCTGCACATCCAGTTGGAAGAATGTCTCAAGTGGGGTACCACAGGGCTCTGTCCTGGGCCCTGTATTGTTCAACATCTTTATCAATGATTTAGATGAAGGAATTGAGGGTAAACTGATTAAATTTGCTGATGACACAAAGCTAGGAGGGATAGCTAATACTAGAGAAGAGAGAGAGAGGATTCAAAAAGATTTAAATAAACTGGAGAAGTGGGCAGCAACTAACAGAATGGTTTTTAACAGGGAGAAATGCAAAGTACTACATCTGGGCAATAAAAATGAAAAAAGCATATATAGAATGGGAGGAATAGGGCTAAGTGACAGAACATGTGAAAAAGACTTGGGTATACTAATAGATCACAGACTGAATATGAGTCAACAGTGTGATGCAGCAGCAAAAAAGGCAAATGCAGTTCTAGGATGTATTAACAGAAGCATACAGTCTAGATCACGTGAAGTCATTATTTCCCTCTACTCCTCTTTGGTCAGACCTCATCTGGAATATTGTGTCCAGTTTTGGGCACCACATTTTAAAAAAGACATCAACAAACTGGAGCAAGTTCAGAAAAGAGCGACCAGAATGGTGACCGGTCTGCAAACCCTGTCTTATGAGGAAAGGTTGCAGGATTTGGGAATGTTTAGTTTGCAAAAGAGAAGACTGAGAGGAGACTTAATTGCTGTCTACAAATATCTAAAGGGCTGTCACATTGTAGAAGGCTCAACTTTATTCTCATTTGCACAAGGAAAGACTAGAAGCAATGGGATGAAACTGAATGGGAGGAGACACAGATTAGATATTAGAAAAAACTTTTTGACAGAGTGATCAATGAGTGGAACAGGCTGCCACGAGAAGTGGTGAGTTCTCCTTCAATGGAAGTCTTCAAACAAAGGCTGGACAGATATCTGACTGGGATGATTTAGCGAATCCTGCTTTGAGCAGGGGGTTGGACCAGATGGCCCAGGAGGTCCCTTCCAACTCTACGATTCTATGATTCTATGATATATATAATTTTTTTTTTTTTTTTTTTAAAGAATGCTAAACTGAATTGTGGCAAATGTATTCAGCAATGAACGCCTCTTAATTTCGCACATCTAAGACTTTCTCAAAGCCGGGAAATAAAACATATGCCTCGTGTAAGAGGTGAATTTTATCCAAAACATGAGCCTTTTTCTGAATTTGGTTTTAATAAAATTTCCTAAAAGGTATATAGAGAGATATCACCAACATTCATAAAGTAGCAACCACATTCTCACCACATTCAAAACTGACGAGTATATAAAAAAGTGCCATGTGCCAATATTTGTAGGGGGATTGAGGCTCAGTTAGCGCCATTAACTGGTGTAGGCTGATTAATAAATGTGTTCCAATTAGTGATGAGAGAACGTGTTTGAATAAGGTGTTATCTGAGCATGCTCGTGTGCTAACCGAGTGTCTTCGGCATGCTCAAAAATATGTTGGAGTCCCCGTGGCTGCATATCTCCCGGCTGTTCCACAGCCTCAACACATGCAGGGATTTCCTGTTTGTTAGTTACACAATCTGTGCATGTGTTCCGGCTGTCTAACAGCTGCGAGACATGCAGCTGCGGGGACTTGAACATATTTGTCGAGCACGCCGATGACACTCTGTTAGCATCCGAGCATGCTCATATAACACCTTATCCCAGCACATTCACTCATCACTAGCTCCAGTATGTGACCCTGAGGCACACAGAACGACTGTCTTTAGATACAGTGCATTGCGAAAGTATTTGGCTCCCTGGAACTTTTCAACCTTTTCCCACATATCATGCTTCAAGCATAAAGATGCCAAATGTAAATTTTTGGTGAAGAATCAACAACAAGTGGGACACAATTGTGAAGCTGAACGAAATGTATTGGTTATTTTAAATTTTTGTGGAAAGTCAAAAACTGAAAAGTGGGGCGTGCAATATTATGCGGCCCCTTTACTTTCAGTACAGCAAACTCACTCCAGAAGTTCATTGTGGATCTCTGAATGATCCAATGTTGTCCTAAATGACTATTGATAAGTATAATCCACCTGTGTGTAATCAAGTCTCTGTATAAATGCACCTGCTCTGTGATAGTCTCAGGGTTCTGTTTGATGCACAGAGAGCATCATGAAGACCAAGGAACACAACAGGCAGGTCCGTGATACTGTTGTGGAGAAGTTTAAAGCCAGATTTGGATACAAAATGATTTCCAACACTTTAAACATCCCAAGGAGCACTGTGCAAGTGATCATATTGAAATGGAAGTCTACCAAATCTACCAAGACCCGGCCGTCCCTCTAAACTTTCATCTCAAGCAAGGAGAAGAATGATCAGAGATGCAGCCAAAAGGCCCATGATCACTCTGGATGAACTGCAGAGATCTACAGCTGAGGTGGGACAGTCTGTCCATAGGACAACAATCAGTCGTACACTGCACAAATCTGGCCTTTATGGAAGAGTGGCAAGAAGAAAGCCATTTCTCAAAGATATCCATAAAAAGTGTTGTTTAAAGTTTGCAACAAGCCACCTGGGAGACACACCAAACATGTGAAAGAAGGTGCTCTGGTCAGATGAAACCAAAATGGAACTTTTTGGCAACAATGCCAAAAGATATGTTTGGCGTAAAGGCAACATAGCTCATCACCCTGAACACACCATCCCCACTGTCAAACATGGTGGTTGCAGCATCATGGTGTGGCCCTGCTTTTCTTCAGCAGGGAAAGGGAAGATGGTTAAAATTGATGGGAAGATGGATGGAGCCAAATACAGGACCATTCTTGAAGAAAACCTGTTGGAATCTGCAAAAGACCTGTGACTGGGACGAAGATTTGTCTTCCAACAAGACAATGATCCCAAACATAAAGCAAAATCTACAGTGGAAGATTCACAGATAAACATATCCAGGTGTTAGAATGGCCAAGTCAAAGACCAGACCTGAATCCAATCGAGAATCTGCGGAAAGAGCTGAAAACTGCTGTTCACAAACGATCTCCATCCAACCTCACTGAGCTCGAGCTGTTTGCCAAGGAAGAATGGGCAAGAATTTCAGTCTCTCGATGTACAAAACTGATAGAGACATACCCCAAGCGACTTACAGCTGTAATCGCAGCAAAAGGTGGCGCAACAAAGTATTAAGTTAAAGGGGCCGAATAATATTGCACGCCCCATTTTTCAGTTTTTGTATTTCCACAAAATTTTAAAATAACCAATAAATTTCGTTCAACTTCACAATTGTGTCCCACTTGTTGTTGATTCTTCACCAAAAATTTACATTTGGTATCTTTATGTTTGAAGCATGATATGTGCGAAAAGGTTGACAAGTTCCAGGGGGCCTAATACTTTCGCAATGCACTGTATATACTGTGGATATTTTTCCTTACCAGTGAGCACACTTGTACTCAAGGATTTCTTTTCTGAAACAAGTGGGCGCATTTCCGGCTTGAGATACTTCATACGTTTCCACATCATTGAAGGGATTGTGTGATCTGGTAACTCCCCCTAAAAAGAGACACAGTGTGAAATATACTCTATGGAGCAATATAATGATATTACACTGCACTGACAGAGGAATAGTACCCAGTTGTCAAAAACGTATGTTTCTGAGAAATGATGGTCCTGAATTATTACTTCGTGAGGGCGCAATTATGAACTAAAATAAAGTGAGGAGACCTACTCGCCCTCTTTTAAAAGCATTTCCTCCTAAAATGGTCAGGTAAAAGCTAGAGACCTCCGCAGGTTTCCTGAACAGAACTTCATGCGACCATAGTGGTGTCCATATGTTTTCCCAAAAACAGATATGCCTATAGAAAACTACACACCATCGAATAACTAAAGAACTTCATTATCACTGTTTTTTTTTCTTGCTTTATACCAGTTGTTCCCACTCTCTTCCCCATTTTGTTCCTTACCGCACTGAGCTGTGGAAATCCCGGCTGTCCGTAGTCAAGCTGCCGCTTCCTCTTCATGCTGTCGCAGAAAGGGATTTCATTGGGGTGTAAATCTTTGCCCCGCTGACCAAAACTCTCCAGTGATCTGTGAACAAGAGTCCCAGATGTATTTACACTGCGCCTTTATGTTATTTATTAACATGTTACATTGATGCATTGTGTTTATTGGAAAACCCTATAAATTCCTCTTTTATAAATTCTACACAACAGATCATAAATGTTAATATATCTGCTAATACAACAGGAGCACTTCCCCCTAAAAGCCGCCATAAATAAATATAAGCTCTTAGTCGGCCTGTCTATTAGTGATGAGCGAGTGTGCTCGGATTACGTGTTATCTGAGCATGCTCGGGTGCTAACCGAGTGTCATCGGCGTGCTCGAAATATATGTTCGAGTCCCCGCAGCTGCATGTCTCACGGCTGGTCAACAGCCGCAACACTTGCAAGTATTGCCAATTTGTTAGGCAATCCATACATTTGTTGCAGCTGTCGACAGCTGTGAGACATGCAGCTGCGGGGACTCAAACATATTTTTCAAGCACGCCGAAGACACTCGGTTAGCACCCAAGTATGCTCAGATAACACCTAATCTGAGGTCACTCGCTCATCATTAGTTGCTATATCATACACAGCTTAACGACAGGAGTAGCCTTGTTTCTTTTAAGTAATTTAATTTATATTTTTAGAAAAACCTGATGATATTCAGTCCTACATTTGACATTCACACACCCGTACTTTGGCCTCATTTTAGAATTTGTGTTATAGACATAAGACCTGGATCAACATCGATACTACTGAACTGGATTGAGATCACCGTAGAACCCAATACTGATGTAAATTTAGTTCAGTTGAACCATTAAGTGGGGGGGGGTCTAAATGACGCATCCGTAGTATGGACGCAATAAAAAAAAATTGGATTATTCCCCAAAAAGCAAGTTATATCCTATCGATATCTTGCTGATCGTTGGTGGTTCCACCTCTAGGACACAAAGGGATCCTGAAATCAGAGCTCTTTAATCCCTAGCTCAATAGATGGAGGCTCTATTTCTTCGTTTTGAATGGAGCTGAGGTGCCCATGCGTGGGGTCAATTATTTGCCTATGGGACTGGCAAGTACAGCGCTCTGCTTTTTCCGGCAATCCCAAAAATAATAAATGGAGCAGAGACTATGCATGCACAATTCCACTCCCGTTTATGTTCTCCATTCTCAAGGGGTTCTAGAGCTTTGATTTTGGGATCGGCGGCTCAGTGATCAGCAAGTTTTTACTTTAGGAAAGTGACACATCATGGGTGAATTTGGTAAAAGTCTATTAAGCTATTGGATTGAGTTTAATATATGAAATTTCATAAAGCAGATAGAAATGAGCATAGAACGATAAATATTAGATGGGTAGAACGATAGATGGATAATAGATCGATCCTATGTCTCTTCTCACCTCTGCTTATATAATGGCATGCTGTGTAAATGCATTTGGCGTCCTGTAGATGAATTGTTTGGAGTTTCGTTGTACTGATCCATCATTCTCCACCTCGTGTGCATATAACTGACTGGAGGATCTGGAGGCCATTGTATGTTTGGCCGCCTATCCATTGAGGAGAGTGGTGTACTAGCGCCTGGTTGATATGCTGATAACGGTAGCGATTTTCTCTCACCATTAAACATCCCATGGGGCAGATTATCCCGGCTGGGATTACTACCTTTAGCTGCCATGGGATGACAAAAGTTCTGCTGAAGGAACTGGCTCTGCGCATGAGGATCAGTGGACTGGAATAGAGCATTCATATTACTCAAGTTGTGCTGGGGGGGTGGCGCGTTGTCACCGAGGGGACACTCATCTTGACAGATAGGATTTAATTCAAAATCTTCACCATCCATAGGAATGTATGGAGCAAGGGTTTCGAGATCCAACTCATTAAAGTCATTCTACGGGAAAAAAACAAGAATAAAAACCATTGATATATAAAATTTACACAACCTCACATTTCTCCATTGCACAGATGAAGTTTCTGTAGGTTTGCCAAGACCATCAATTCTGTATTATAACCAAGCGCCGCAAACGCAATTCTGACGTGTCCACCAGAAATGACCCGTTACTGTGGACTCTCAATATCTACATCTCATAACAAGCATATCAGGAGCAGGGGTCCAATGGCAACTACTTTGGTCTCATAACCAATTCCATGATTATTTATGGACCGAGGGATCCACGCAAAATCGTGGCGATATGGCGGATATTGGTCCGAGAGTCAGATCAAAGTCATTAATATAATTCAACTGGTTTGGGGGAAAACTGGAATGCACTCGGATGCCACAGGTGGGGAAAGATAGCGAAACTTTTTTTTGTCTTTCATTTAAGAAAAACTGATTAAAAAAAAGACGTATGAATGAGGCCTCTGCACCCACTGTAGCTTTACTACTGCCTCCTTCACTGGCGCTCATTACTACCGACACCTTAATAAAGCACATAATTGTGCCCTAATTAGCAGAATTCGACTTCTGACATCTGTTGCCAACTGGTTTTCGTCCAATCACTGGAAAAGAACTGCTCTTTTTTACTGGAAGCATACATTCCTAGATATAATCAGCATACCTGGGTCGTGCTGCATTTATTCTTTGCCTCTGTATCCATAGCAAATAGCTTTTCGATCAGCTCAATCCTGAGATCCTCTTCTAAAGCAGTGTAGTAATCTCCTGGACTGCTCGGCTGTTATAGAAATAAGATAATAATTAGCATATTAGGTCCAGACGCAGGTTTGGTCGCATAGGGGGCTTATTTTTAATTAACCATGGGTATGTTCACTAACAAGGCTATCACCAAACTGTGAAACTTGGATAGAAGCTGGTCATATTAATTCAGTGTTACATACATCTTCTCCCTCATCTACCACCCTACCCATGCTCTACATTCTGCAATTGATCTAAGATTCACATCGTCCAAAATCCAAACCTCCCACCTCTGTCTCCAAGACTTTTCTCGTGCTGCCCAAGTTTTCTAGAATGCACTACCTTGGACGGTCTAATTAACACCTAGCCTCCACCTTTTTAAGAGCACTTTAAAAGCACATCACTTTACAGAGGCCTATCACCTCACTTCAGTAATCTCTTCCCTTTTCATCAGAATCTGATCCCTCCTATTCATCTGTCTCCATTTCCTCCATAATGTAACCCTCCCCCCTCCATCTCCAAAGATTTATCTCGTGCTGTGCCAGTTTTCTGGAATGCACTACCATGGACAATCTGATTAACACTTAGTCTACACATTTTTAAAGTGAACCTGTCACCAGGTTTGGTGATATGAGATGCGGCTACCACCTTTTCAGACCTCATATACCGCATTTTATAATGCTGTACCTCTGCCCCCACCCCGACCTGTACGAGAAGAAAAATAATTTTTATTATACTCACCAGTCCGAGGGGTGTCGATGTTCTTGGTCTGGCACCTCTGATCTTCTTTCGATCGCTGTCCTCCTTCTTGCTTCACATGGATGATGAGTTCCTGAGTCATCAACACAACAAAACACTTCTGCGCAGGCGTGCTTTGCTCTGCCCTCAGCAAGACAGTAAAGTACTGTAGTGTGCAGGCGCCGTTAAAGGTTAAAGAGCCCCAGCGCATGCACACTACAGGACTTTGCTCTGCCCTCAACAAGGCAAAAAAAGTATGCCTGTGCATGAGGGCAATAACAAGAAGACTGCAGGGATGTATCATCCACTTGAAGCAAGAAGGAAGACAATGGACCAAGTACATCAACACCCCTCGGACCGGAGTGTGCATAATAAAAGTTATTTTTCTTCTGTTACATGTTGGGTTGAGGGCTTATATGCAGCATTATAGAATGCTGTATATCAGCCCTGAAAGGTGGTGGCCGTATCTTATATTGGCCAAACCTGGTGACAGGAACCCTTTAAGAGGGCTTTAAAAGAACACCTCTTTAGACAAGCCTATCACCTCACTTCAGTAATGTCTTCCCGCTTTCTAAATTTTCATCAGAATCTGGCTCCTCCTATTCATCTGTCTCCACATCCTCTATGTCCTGTGGAATTGCTGTAAGCCCCCTAGAGTCAACCTCAGACTACATTTCCAAGACGTGAGTTCATAAAATGCAGTGAAACTGTGGTTTTTGTCTTGAATCGCATCCTAACTATGCAGTTTAGCTAGAATTTTGCACAAATCGCAATAAATGCCATCAGACATAGGGCACGTGAACACAACTAATTTTCACGTACGAATGGAATTTGTGGTTATCACAGATAGCAGTCGCCTCTATGATATTCTATGAAGCTATGCACATGTCCGATTTTTTTTCCTTGGAGCAAATAGTCCATGGAAAAAAAATCCAAGGCATGTCTGATTTTGATCAAAATCAGCAATTCAAGTCTATGGGTCGGTGAAAAAAAAAAAAAAAAAAAAAATCAAACCGCACTTTGATAACACCCGAGTGTGGTCCGATTTTCACGGAAAAATGTTGCGCTCAAGCGCTGGCACACATCCTAATGTCAATATTGTTCAAGCACTGAGGAATACTTAGAAATGACAGCGATTAATTGTCCTTGTGGCCGTCAAGTGCCCTGTTTGATCAAAGCAGAGGTGGAAGCAGTGAAGAACATCTAGTCCATGGCATAGTTACAGGTACACATGCAAGGGCGCTTCGCCTTCCAATTGTGATTTTAACCTGTTAACCTTGATCCATTTATAGTTGCAAGTGAAATATCTAAAGACTTTGGAATAAACCTTTGGAGTCAGGTATGTGTTTTGGGCAACCTTCCCAGAACGTGTCAGAAGTAAATTTTGATGTATGTTTCTCTGACAGTGTTCTGGAGACAACATAACAGACTCTTGGCACAAGGTCCGTCAGGGTTTCAGTAGGTAAACTCACCCTCAAGGTCAAGTTGCTTGATATATTCCCAAAAATATTGCACCTACACAAAAACTGAAAAGGATTGTTATGATTCAGATAATTTTCCCCCACTTGGACCTCACTTAGGTTGGACCAGAGAACCATAGGATTCTCTGATGGGCCTAGCCAATGACTCAAAAATGAGCCCTAAATACGCAGTGTGAGCCAATCAGTAGGCTCTTTATATAAGTCTCGATTTGCGGAAAGTCTAGTAAACCTTATTTATGTTGTGTTCTCATTATGGTTCCATTAGGAATGTTTGTATACATTTTGTCCAACTAGAAAATGGTCTTCAAAATCAAGAACCTCAATTTGATAATGAACCCTACAAATCCATAAATAGCAAACAATAACGCGCCTTAAAAACTGTTTTGTTGGTTTTCGTTCTGATGATCTGCATGGTGACCAAGAATATACAAAAATCACATCTTTACTCCAAAATGAAAACTATCCCAGGTGAGAATTCTTCACATTCTATCACCATGTCCCATGATTTCAACCTTTTTAATTTTACGCGTCTTCCTTCTTCTTTCGTTTGAAGATGGGTATTAATGATAACTATTATGTAAGAGCAACCATGTTTACCAATCATGGAGTCATAACTCTATCACAGGTCATGGGTCCTTCATAAAAACTGAATAGCCCAATCTTTTACCTCCATCATTAGTGGTTGTCACCTATCAACTGTCACCATTTAAGAGCTTGAGATCAATAATATATATTTGACAGTATTAACAACGATCACGCAAGAGGGTGGCTCATCAAATACGATCTTTTTGGAAAGTTCCCCTTGCTAAATTAAAAAAATAATCCACAATGCGCCATTGCTTACCGTAGAACAGCTGCTGTTACTGCTAGCGCTTGGAGTACTGTTTCCTGGAGCCACCTGAGGAGCTGTGAAGGACGGAAGATTAATAATCTCAGCCTGGGAATTGTGGTTCTTGACTTCCAAGGGCCATTTGCTTTGGCTGGTCTGGACACCATTATTATACGTTGATGGTTCCTCATAACTTTGGCCACCTGCAGAAGAAAAAATACAGATGAGATAGCTAACTTTCCCAAATTCCCTATAACCATGAACATTCAGCTTGGACGATCGTTTATGTGCTTTCAAGGGGAAAAAGTGAGAAAGCGATTGTCAGAGGTCTCTCCTGAGAACTAACGGACTGAGAGTTGAGATTTATTCTCTCCCCCGACATCATACACAAAATTTGGTCGGCCAGTCCCACACAATTTGCAGGGTTGGGCAACTTTTTTCTAATGTCCTTCGGGACCTTTTTGTTACAGATGCTGGAGAGGGGGATATTGGGTTATTAACATGGCAGACCTCAAGATCCCATTGGAGACGAGCCACTGCCAGAGGTCTTATGCAATAGATTATTCCCTTGTTCCTATTAAAATAAACATTCAAGAACAGCAAAGCTGAGCATGCATGTTTACACGGGATGTTTGCAGCTGCATAACTGAAGAGAGCAGAGATAAGGTAGCGATTAAGGGTATGGGGATTTAATTTCACTGAAAATCCCATCGCAATCCTAGATTATATTGACATGTACAACTAATTAGGGGGTTATTCCCATCTCACAAAGTCATAACCTTTTGCTAAGATATAAAATCACTTTATGATTGAAGGGAGTCTGAACAATGAGACCTCCACCTATCCTGAGAATTAGGAGGCTGCTACGCTGTATCGTTGTTTTCCCTGGCATCAGAGCACTTCTGGTCACCTGTCCGTCCAGGCAGCGAGCAGTAGGCTGTGCCGGCCTCAATCACTTGAAAAAAGCTGTGCTGCCTTTTCTTGACCAGCAGGGGGATTGGGGCCAAAAATGTGAAGGGGCCACACAGGCAAATCAGCACTTTATTCCCAGAAATGAATCCCCACTAATTATAAAGTGATGATGTACAATAGTGATATGCCATCAATTCCTGAGATAGGAATACCCCTCTATGGTGAGACACGTATCCTTTGGTGATTCTTTAATAGAAGAAATCTACTGATTGCTTTGGACATGTTACCCATTCGTTAGCCTCATTACTTTTCAGGATCAACACGGGCAAAATACTACAAAGAAGCAGGTCAAGTCTGATGATAGACAAGGAAAGGCCGGGGCTATAGCCACTTACTAAAGTCCAAAGAGATAATCTCATCTCCTGGTGTCGGGGCGAGTTGTGCCAGCTCTTCGGGCTCTTCCTTCAGTTTGGCAAACAAGAAGTCGCTCGTCTTATCGGACACAGCATTGTTATACATGGAGGTCATGGTCATCTGATTCGGTTTGAACAGAGACTCGGTTTGGTCCATGGAGAACACAACGTTGTTTTTCTCAATCTCACTGCAGAGGGAAAAGATCAAAAGGCAAATTGAATAACACGGGAAATAAAGTTTCTTCAAAAGACTATTTTTATACAGGAGGAAATATCACTATAAATAACTATTTGAGTAAATATATGTAATTCCATGTTCAGTGTGATTAGTTCCATCCAACATGTGAAAATCAGGTTTTGGCTTGAAAATTGCAAATTAAATTTGTGTGTCGGCTACCTTCCAATAACATTATGCTAATCACACTCTGATCGGGGTGTGATCACAGTGTGATCCGGATTTCTCTGATGAGAACATGTAAAAAAAAAGTCTCCATTTTCCCCATTCTGTCCGTCCGTGAAAAATCGGACTTGCGTGATGGCACCCAAGTATGCCTTTCTCTGAAATCCTGCTGACCGAGGACTATAAAGACAGACTAGCCCAGATCTGTACATAGGGAGAGACGCATTGATCAACTGAAGCAGTGCAAGGACATCATTGGACTAGTCAGGTCTTTCCTTGCTGGCCTTCCAGAACATGTCTTCTCTGAAACACTACCATTGTGAAGCCAGGCTCTGATTCATCCTGTCCGTGGTTTAGACAGACTGAATCTAGTGATGGAAAAAAAAAAAAAAAAATGTTGTGAAGAAGAAACGGAGAGTGGTGGTCATGGGGGATTCCCTGTTGAGAGGAACAGAGGCCGCTATCTGCAGACCGGATATAACTTCAAGAGAAATGTGCTGTCTTCCAGGTGCAAAAATTAAAGCTGTGTCTGACAGGATATCAGGACTCTGCAGACCTACAGATGACTACCCATTCCTGCTACTACATGTGGGGACAAATGACACCGCAAGAAACGACCTGGAAACCATCTGCAGAGACTTTGAAGACTTAGGCAAGAAAGTGAAAGAACTGGGAGCGCAGGTGGTCTTCTCTTCCATCCTCCCAGTGGATGGCCATGGAACAAGGAGGTGGAATAAGATTCTGCATGTGAACAACTGGCTACGTCGATGGTGCCGTCAGCAAAGATTTGGATTTCTGGATCACGGAGTGAATTACTTCTACGATGGACTACTTGCTAGAGATGGGGTGCACCTTACGAAGACTGGAAAACATGTATTTGGAAGTCGCCTTGCTACACTTGTAAGGAGAGCTTTAAACTAGAACAACATGGGAAGGGAAGCAAAAGACCAGAAAAAGCCATACATCTGACAAATGCTATTGAGAACTCTGCTATTAGAAATGGAAAGGAAGAACAAAGACGAAAGAATCTAATTAATAAAAATATTGGAGAAAGAGAAACCAATCACAAACTAAAATGTTTCTATACTAATGCACAAAGCATGGGCAACAAACAAGGAGAATTGGAACTACTAACGCAGGAAAAGAAATATGATGTCATTGGAATCACTGAAACTTGGTGGGACGATACACATGATTGGAATACAAGACTAGAAGGATACAACTTATTTGCAAGAAACAGACATGATAAACGAGGAGGGGGTGTCGCATTGTATGTTAGAAACGCGTATATCTGCACAGAGATTGAAGCTTCAGAGACTGGGAGTTCTGTGGAAACTGTTTGGGTAAGAATACAAGGACAGAACAATGGAAAGGACACCATTGTAGGCATTTACTACAGGCCGCCTGTGCAAGCTGAAGATATGGATGAACTCTTTATGCATCAAATGGCCAAGTTATCCAAAAAATATGACATAGTTGTCATGGGAGATTTCAACTATCCAGACATTTGTTGGGAATCTCTCTCAGGCAAAACTAACAGGTCAAGGAAATTCTTATCCTCTCTTGCTGACAACTTTATCTTCCAGAAGGTAGGGGAGAAAACAAGGGGAACTGCTACCTTGGATCTAATCCTTATAAACAGGGAGGAAATGGTTGAGGAGGTAAAAGTGGCTGGGACCCTAGGAGGTAGCGACCATGCTATTTTAGAATTTTGGATAACTAGAGGAGGAAGACCTGTGAAGACTCAGACGTCAAGGTTAGATTTCAGAAAGGCAGATTTTAAAGGGATTCAGAAAGAGAATTGGAGGGATCCAATGGCTGGATATCCTTAAAGACAAAAATGTCCAGGAAGGATGGGAAATCTTGAAAAATGAAATTCTCAAAGCACAGTTGTTAACAATTCTGAAAAGAGGGAAGAATAGGAAGCATTTAAGGAAACCAGGATGGATGAACACAGAACTTAAGCACATGCTAAAAAGGAAGAAAAAAATGTTTATAAAATGGAAAGAGGGAGGCATAGCTAAAGAAGAATATAATGCTGTCTGCAGAACCTGCAGGGCACAAATCAGATTACCTAAAGCTGAAAATGAATTGAGGCTTGCAAGAGATGTCAAAAGCAATAATAAAGGATTTTGGGGATATGTCAAAAGTAAAAGAAAAGTCAAAGATGCTATAGGATTTTTACAGGATGAAAATGATGAAATGGTAAGACAGGATGTTGAGAAGGCTGAACTTTTAAATTCCTATTTTGCATCTGTTTTCTCTCAGAAAGGAAATGTAACATCAACTGTTCTTCACTGTCCTATTAAGGGAATAGAAGAATCCAGGATATCTATAAACAGAAAGATAGTGAGGAAACACTTAGCTAACCTAAATGAATTCAAGTCTCCAGGTCCAGATGAATTACACCCCAGAGTACTGAAGGAGATAGCAGAAGAAATTTTTGAACCCCTCTCCATAATCTTTGAAAATTCTTGGAGAACAGGAGAAGTGCCAGAAGACTGGAGAAGAGCAAATGTTGTTCCTATCTTCAAAAAGGGGAAGAAGGTGGACCCAGGCAACTATAGGCCTGTGAGTCTGACTTCTATACCAGGAAAGATCTTTGAACAAATTATTAAACAACATGTATGTCAGTACCTGGATAAGAATGAAGTGATTAAACAGAGTCAGCATGGGTTTGTAACTAATAAGTCATGTCAGACTAACTTAATTTCCTTCTATGACGGAATCACTGATTGGGTGGATCAAGGAAATGCTGTAGATATAGTATATCTTGACTTCAGCAAAGCATTTGACAAAGTCTCTCATACAATCCTTATTGAAAAAATGACTAAGTATGGAATGGACAAGGCAACTGTTAGGTGGATTCATAACTGGCTTAGTGATCGGACCCAAAGAGTGGTCTTAAATGGCTGCACATCCAGTTGGAAGAATGTCTCAAGTGGGGTACCACAGGGCTCTGTCCTGGGCCCTGTATTGTTCAACATCTTTATCAACGATTTAGATGAAGGAATTGAGGGTAAACTGATTAAATTTTCTGATGACACAAAGCTAGGAGGGATAGCTAATACTAGAGAAGAGAGAGAGAGGATTCAAAAAGATATAAATAAACTGGAGAAGTGGGCAGCAACTAACAGAATGGTTTTTAACAGGGAGAAATGCAAAGTACTACATCTGGGCCATAAAAATGAAAAAAGCATATACAGAATGGGAGGAATAGGGCTAAGTGACAGCACATGTGAAAAAGACTTGGGTATACTAATAGATCACAGACTGAATATGAGTCAACAGTGTTATGCAGCAGCAAAAAAGGCAAATGCAATTCTAGGATGTATTAACAGAAGCATACAGTCTAGATCACGTGAAGTCGTTATTGCCCTCTACTCCTCTTTGGTCAGACCTCATCTGGAATACTGTGTCCAGTTTTGGGCGCCACATTTTAAAAGACATCAACAAACTAGAGCAAGTTCAGAAAAGAGCGACTAGAATGGTGACCGGTCTGCAAACCCTGTCTTATGATGAAAGGTTGCAGGATTTGGGAATGTTTAGCTTGCAAAAGAGAAGACTGAGAGGAGACTTAATAACTGTCTACAAATATCTCAAGGGCTGTCACATTGCAGAAGGATCATCTTTATTCTCGTTTGCACAAGGAAAGACTAGAAGCAATGGGATGAAACTGAAAGGGAGGAGACACAGATTAGATATTAGAAAAAACATTTTGACAGAGTGATCAATGAGTGGAACAGGCTGCCATGAGAGGTGGTGAGTTCTCCTTCAATAGAAGTCTTCAAACAGAGGCTGGACAGATATCTGTCTGGGATGATTTAGCGAATCCTGCTTTGAGCAGGGGGTTGGACCAGATGGCCCAGGAGGTCCCTTCCAACTCTACGATTATATGATTCTATGGGTTCCCTTTATTGAAGCTGAATGGCAATACCAGATGCAACAATGGACAGGTGTAGCGCTGTTTCTTGAAAGAATGCAAGCCTTTAATCCTATAGAGCCCTCAAAGAAAAACATTCAATAGAGGATCTGCCAAGGTCAATATTAAAAGTAATGGAAAGCTGGATATATTGTGCGATATTACATATTCCCTGATAATAGTAATATTTAAGGGTTAATTCCAATATGAAAACATATCACCATCCATCCCAAAGAGGCTCTGAAATATCCCATCGACACTCCATTCACTCTATAGCTGAGTACAACGCTTTCCTATTTCCAGCAGTCCAATAGTCAATAAATGGAGCAGTGGTGCCACTGCTGCTATCCACCAGGGCATTTTAGAGCTCTGTTCTCATTATGGTGGGGTTACCTGCGGTCAGGCCTCCATCGATCAGCAAGTTATCAACTATTCAAAGCTTTTAGGAATAATCATTTAATAATAATAGTTGCAATACTGAAAAAAAATCAGTTGATTGTTGAATTGACCCTATATTCAATATGATGCTATACAGAAATTACATTTTTTTGTTTCCTCACCTCAGGACATAGTTCACACAGACAATACACTGTGGCTGGGAGTTGCGTGTATTGTAAATGACGGTGCCATGACTCTCCACCCACACATAGCCACCATGCTTGGCAAGCATCCGGTACTGACCGCTGACCACTTGACCCTTTGTGCACACTAGAAAAATCAAATTAGGATATGAGAAAAAAAAATCACATTAACATTTACATTTTATGTTCTTTTTTTCAGATTTGTTCCATAACATTTATAAAAAAAACAAAACAATACTCCTTTATCACATCAATACAACTAGTCCAGTGCGGCCCAGCGGACTCTTTACTGTGCTTTAGCTTTCATGCGCCCTTATCCGTCTGACCTCTGAGGTCAATCACTATCCTCAGTGGTTGGTATATACAGGGAAGATGCCGCTGAGGCAGCAATGTTCCACAGCAGTCACAATTTTATTTTATACTATTCCTGCTGCTAATTTTTTTTTCTTTCCAAATCATCTACAGGGCGGGATGGAGACGTTAAAACGTCCTAAAAAGGAATCTGTCACCAGTTTTTTGGTACCCAATATGAGTGCCTCATAATGTAGGGGCATTGACCCCAATTCATGCAATGCATCACTTACTGGGTTGCTTGCTGCAGTTTTGATAAAATCCTTGTTTTAACTGCTACAGCTCTAGCAGTTCTCTGAATACTCTGTACAACCCCGCCCACACCTCTGATTGGCAGCTTTCTGTGTAAGCTGTGCATAGGCAGTAAGCTGCAAATCACTGGTGGGGGCGGGGTTATGCATAGCTCATGAATAAGGAGGACTACAAGCCTGCAAATTTACTAGTCATTTAGTGATAATCTTTTTTGCTAATAAAACAATGGTTTTACCAAAAATAAATAACACATAGCTGGAATCAGAGTCTCTGTCTCTACATTATGCCGCTCTTTAAAAGATGATCAGGCTTTATTGGTTTTAAAGGGGTTGTAAAGACAAAATAAAACTTTAGTCAAGGAGACTGGATGTATAATAAATATCACATTCAGTAATCCGCACCAACTGGCACTCACCAGGATCCAGTACGGACGGGAAGTGGAGCTGTCCCCATTTAACCTGCCTCCAGACTGTGATTGGCTGCAGTGGTCAATGACTTTGAGTTGGAATTCTCTCACTTTGGGCTCATACTCACCTGAAAACCTGGCACTGCCACCGGCACTCGGACTGGAGCGTGCGGCTGCATAGAAATACATGTAGCCGCACGCTCCGGTCTGAGTGCGGGCAGCAGTCCCAGGTTTTCATGCAAGAGACTCGCACGAGAATTGTGAGAGTCTCTCGCAAGTGGGTATGAGTCCTTTGTCTCTCTCTCTCTCCAACTCTGATAATTCCCTTACAGGGAGCCGAGCATTGGAGACCCACACGATACTCGGCACTGCTCACTACTCGATCGTGAACCCCGATGCTTGATGGAGTATCAAGCAGTCGCCCATCACTACTGCAGGGACTTGGTTTGCCCCTTGAATACATCTATAAGGCCGCTTTCACACTTCAGGCTTTCGGTATCCGGCATGGGGCGGCAAAAAAACGGACTACCGGATCCAGCCGCGTACGCAGACACCGGATCCTTCTTTCTGCCGGATATATTCCTGGCAGAGAAGGTTTCCGGGCATGCGCAGTGCGAAAAACCGGTCAGGCGTTGGGGAAAAAACGTTGCATGCAACGTTTTTTCCAGACGCCGGACCGGCTATTTTCTCCGGATCCGGAAAAAAACGGACGCGTCGCATTGCCATCCGGCGCAATGCAGCAGCAATGAAACAGCACGGGGAAAAAGCCGGATCTAGTCGTAACAGGCGCCGGATCCGGCAGTCCGGTTTTTCGACGCACCATGCCGGATACCGAAAGCCTGAAGTGTGAAAGCGGCCTAAGACAGAGGTGCATTTTGACTCTTGACCTTGTCCAAGGTCTTTGTACACAGTCTACAGGTCATTTTTGGCTTTCAAGGTGAGCAGTACTCTTATACATGTAGGGCAGCACGGTGGCTCAGTGGTTATCACTGCAGCCTTGCAGCGCTGGGGTCCTGGGATCAAATCCCTCCAAAGACTACATCTGCAAAGAGTTTGTATGTTCTCCCCGAGTTTGTGAGGGTTTCCTCCGGTTTCCTCCCACATTCCAAAGACATACTGATATGGAATTTAGATTGTGAGCCCCATCGTGGACAGTGATGACAATGTGTGTAAAACGCTGTGGAATTAATGGCGCTATATAAATGAGTAAAATAAATAAATAAAAATAAATGTTCCTATAGATAACATCTGACTCTTTCATAAACTTTTGTTTCTTGCATTTGACCTTCTTAGTTTCTCATTTCTTAGACCAGGTCCCTTTCTATTACACCTTGATACATTTCCACATGTGTGATAAATCTATCGGCGTCTGGCTCCATCACCTGCTAATCGCTTTATAACAAACAGAATAAAATATTAAGTGTAAAACCGCAAATTAATCCTTCGTCAGGAACGAGTCCCAATCGTTTAGCTGAGTAAATGTTTAGTATTGCGCATACTGTACTAATAATAAAAGATAAATTAAACATCGTCTCCTGCGCACAAGAAACACTATGTCCTACGTCCTCTGCCAAATGAAGTACTTAACTTCCAAATGATCTCAGCCCAATTAAGGGCTTAGACACTATAAATCCACACTCCAATAACACATTGCTGGGACAATGCAGAACAATAACCTCACCTCCATGTGGAAACATTGCAACATTGTGCAAAGGAAATGAAGTGTGATGACTTCAGACTCCATGGCTAATTATCGTGGCCAGCCAATTACGGTACGGAAATTCAGATTTGTATATGTTGTGTTAGTCAGGCCGCACTCACGGATAGGCTGACAAAGATTTTTTTGTTGCTTTTAATTTGTTTTTTTTTTGTTTTTGTTTTGTTTTTGTTTTTTTTGCCGGATTGAAATTTTTTTTTTATCACTTTGAATAAAATTGCTTGATACCTCACAAGCCTTATCCGTGTTCAGTGGGAGTGGATTCCTCAGGAACCAGATTGAAAAACCATACTGTACAAACATTATATTGGATGGGGTGAACTATATCTACAAAGTTTCTTATAATCACAAAAAAAAAACTAGATTTATATACAAGGAAAAAAAAGGGCCATAGCTCAAAAATGGAAAGACAAAAGACTAAAGAGACAACAATGCCAGATTCCAAAGAATATACTACTAAACATGGGGTGTGGATTCCGAAAAGGATCCGAAACCAGGACTTGAAGAATAGTAGATGATTATCAACGCGTTTCATAGTCAAACAGCCTCCTTCTTCAGGACATCCACATTCAAGAGAATGACGGCATTTTCACTAAGTAAAAAAATTACATATTTGTGGCCAGTGACAGGTCCTCTTTATCTGATATCGGTTAGATGGTCTATCATGGAGGATAGCTGCAAACACGAGTCTTCTGAATGTTTCTGATTCACTTCATGCCTAATTTTGCACCCTCCTTAATCTCAACAGATAGGGGAACACATAGTGGGCGCATCCGCTAAGTAGAAAGGGGGGAACCGAACTAGCAAAGAAAACGCGACCACTTGTATGTAAGGATAAAAAGCCATCCACATATTGATAAATTTAACCATATTCCTCACAGCTTGAACCCAGATCTTGGTTAATACTTACAGCTCTGGTGGCTTTTAGTCATACTTTCTGAATCCAGGGCATGATAAAACTCATATGCCGAGCGCCCAAGCAGCTCCTCTTGATGATATCCAATCAATTCTGTAATTCTTCAAGAAGGAAATATAAAAAAAAAAAAACAATAAAGTTTATTTTGTTAGATTTCTGATTTATGCTGAAAAAAATAAAGAATCTAGACCGAACATTTAACATTTAGGCTACGATCCCACGATAAGTATTTGACGTTGTAGATTTTCGGCACCATTTCTGAGCCTATTAAGCAAGTTAGTGTACTTGCGTTTTTTCATAGCATTTTTTTACGTGCCTTTTTACCGCATTTTTGATGGTACGTTTTTTGTCTCTTTTTGGTATGTCTTTTTTTAAAGTAAGCTGCTTTGTTTTGATATTTCCTGGTATTTGACTTTGACAAAACTTCATTGATACGGTCAAGTGTGGATTACATGCGTTCTCGATGCATTTCCACAGGAGAAACACACTAAAACAATTCTAGAAATCCCATCCACTTTTCTGGAACTGTAACACGCTGCGTGTTTTGCTTAGTAAAAATACGCAGTGTCATAAACTCATGGTTTGTATGTTTTTTTTTCCTTGACTTCAACATCCATGATCTGCTAGGATGTTGGATTGACCCACCCTCATCGATCAGCCGATGCTTTTACTCTCAATGGAGAGAAGCAGATATCGGAGGTTCTCCACCTACATAAAGACCACGTGGATGCTAGAGTCAGGAGGAATAGTCGTCGGCCAATTGAGATTTGACCTTCGCAGACTCTTATTTCGCAAAACAGGAAACAACCTTTAAGCCTTTCTGGACTTGTCTTCAGCTAAATGCTAAGAAAAGCGATTAATAATGGAGTCAAACAAAAAACAAACCTACTCTCTTAGGGTAAATTGAATTGTTACATGGTGAAAAGCCAACAGATTTGTTGAAACACATTCAGGCGTAGAAACCATGTCAATTATCAAATCTCATTAAAATAACTTTTCCACATGATGTATAGCCCTGCGGTAAAATGAACCCCGCAGTAAGGATGGATGGAACAAACACAACAAACACGGGTCCTGTTTGGGTAAAGACGGAACAGTACATTTTACTATATTACACAGTACATCTCAATCTGATCCGGGGATGATCTGGTCACAAGATGGGCGTCTTCTACGGCTTTCTTTTGAAGAGGTTGCTCCCTTTTTTATATTGACCTATTTAGATACAAATCTAAATCTATCGGGAAATGATCGATGATCTGTTGGAAACCTGGCATCTGGTATTTTATTCCTCTATAGCGAAAATGACCTCTCAGACCTTACCATGCCCACTGAAATCTGTTTAATGCATGGACCCTCCTGAGAGAGACGCTTTTGTAGCCATCTTCCATGCCGACCACCCAACAGAGGTCTCTGCTAGAGATGAGCAAAAATGCTGGGATAAGATGTTATCTGAGCATTCTCAGGAGCTAACGAGTGATTTTGGCATCATCAAAAAATATGTTTGAGTCCCCGCGGTTGCGTGTCTCTCGGCTGTTTGACAGCGTCGACACATGGAGGGATTTGCTGTTTATTAGACAATTCCTGCATGTGTTGTGGCTGTCGACATTCAGGCACTGTAAATCGAACATATTGTTCGAGCACGCCGAAAACACTTATTTAGAACCCGAGCATGATCAGATAACACCTTATCCCAGTACGTTCGCTCATCACTAGTCCCTGCTGATGGACCATTAACTAAGAATGTCCTAAAATATGTTAGAGGCTGGGATATCTATATCAGACATTAGATATATGACCGCAAATTCCACCAGAATTGCCAAAAAACACAGACAATTGACACCAAAAGTACCGGGTATGTTCAAATGGGCACTCTGGGCAACACATATGTTCTTGTATTGCTTTTTTCCAGTGTTAGACAATTTTTAGTTCACTCTATTATTAGCTATTATCATTTACTCTATTTTAACTGACACTTGCAAAATGTTCCCAATTTTTAGGAGGCTCCTAAAAAAGGGTGAGATCTCTGAAACGAGCAGAAAAATCAACATGTTTTTCAAGCTCCACGAAAAAAATATGAAAGCTCCCAGAATCAAGCCATACTGTAAAGGTATCTCGGGAAGGCAGAGACCTAGGTGCGTATGGGGTGAAGAATGATCAAGGGATGAGAGTGGTCTTTAAAAGGGGGCAGGACTATGGTGGGAAACTTTTCAGCCATGCGCTCCGCTCTCCCAGATGCCAGCGATCTAAAGTTAGTGCTTTAAAAGTCAAGAGTAGATTTAAATCCATCTAAATTATCTAACCTTTTAATCTGTCCCCCTACCATGCTTTTCTTGCTTTATATAAAGCTGTAAGTCATTACAAAGAAGTTTATCAGGTAATTTCAGCGAATACGCTATAAGTCTCAGTGAGCGGAAGCACAGAGAACCATTTTCAAACTATTATTGATACTAACGAGACTCAAGTTAATCATACAGGAAAACTATAAGACACTTTCTAATCTGTCCAACATAATAATCACCTGCTCAGTCAAGATGATCATGAGATTATCCCATCTACTGTGTTATCGTCAAGGGCTTAGCAATAATAATGGAACTTGGGCCTTGAGGTCTAAACACTACGGATGGGTTATATGAGCTGGAAGATGTTTTAGAAATAAACCGTTCTCCCGAAAATGAATTTCTGCCGCAGCACATAAATCAGGAACAGGACCCGAGTATGTTAAGTACTGTATATATAAGACATTCCAGTACAGCCCTCGGAGTTCTCACAATGAAGGCCATGCGCAAACTCGACAGGCAGTCCAATGCAGCTCTACTATGACACATCTATAAAAAGCACGGTGATAGTCATACGAACAGAAATTCATTACTTAGGAAGTATGAAATGCATTTATACTCTCTGCTCAGAAGCTGCTCATCTCCGAGTTAACACTTAACATTCCGGCTGCTGGAAGCCAACACTGGGGTGTGCTTAGTGCATATTGTGGTATTATTAAAGGGGTTGTGTTCACTACTTGGACAACCACTTCTCAATCCTTATGTTTCCCCCTTGTAAAATAATAACACTCATTCTCGTCTCTGTTGTCAGCACTGGCTCTCCTGGGGATCACGTGACATTGTTATGTCACATGATCCATGCGGCCAATCAGCGCTGGCTTCACTTTCTTCTGCTTCGGACAAATCAAGGCATCCGGAGGAAGTGAGAAAGCAGCAACAGCTCACATTTCCTCCAGGTGTCAATTACGTCAGTAGGAGAGTGAAGGCAGTGCGGATTGGCTGCAGGGATCGAGTGACGGCCAGTGCCAACACCACTGGAACGACGCCGGCAACGTAAGGGAATATAAGTGTTTTTATTTTACAAGGAGGAAACAAAGATTTAGATGGGTGGTCCAAGTAGAGGATGACCTATCACTTGCCATAAATAGTTCATTTGTTTACCTGGTATAAATGCTGCTGTTCTCCTGAATCCTGTGTTTCTATTTTTTCCTTCCTGCTCCTCTCCGTTCCTGAGATATGGCCCCCTTTCCCCTGTCTTTAAATCTATTTTTTTAAGTCAACTAGGCGTGCTCCTCATGAAGACGTCCACACCCAATTGGCTAACAAGACGATTTATATACAAGAAAGAAAAGGCCATATCTCAGAAATGGAGAGACGAAGAACAAAAAGGAAAACATCACCGGATTCAGGAGAACAGCAGCATTTACACCAGGATATATATATATATACCGTATATACTCGTGTATAAGTCGACCCGTGTATAAGTCGACCCCCCTAATTTTACCTAAAAAAACTGGGAAAAATGTATCGACTCGCGTATAAGTCGAGGGTGGGAAATGCAGCCTTAGTGGGAGACAGCAGGAGGCTGAGAGAGAGAGAGGCAACTTATGACAGGCTAACAAGCCTTTCACTTTATTGTTTTTTTAATACAGTATTTCATAACCTCATAGCAGGCTCCGTACGGGCCATGCTAGAGGAAAACCCAGCCACCCACCTCACCTCTGCTCTTTTCAGCACGCAGCTGCGTATGAGAATCAGAGCAGGGAGGGGGTGGGGGTGGGAATGCAGGACAGAGGAATTGAAAGTTAGAGCTGCAGAGCTGGCGGGGGAGGCGGGCCAGAGCGGCCAGAGCTGCCAATTGCATTTCTCCTAAGTTCTCTGACTGGTGATTCACCAGTCAGAGAGAAAGCTTCAGCGCTGCAGAGCCGGAGGGGAAGGCGGCCCAGAGCGGCCAATTACATTCGTTGTACCTTCTCTGACTGGTGATACACCAGTCAGAGAGAAAACTACAGCTCTGCAGAGCTGACGGGGGAGGCGGGCCGAACCGCGGCTACTCATAAAGAAGACATGGCGCCGGAGCAACGCGGAGGACATCGCCGTGTGCTGGCAGTGTGCTGGCCGGACTGCCGCGTCCCCGCAACACCTCCCGAAAAGTAAGTTTGACTTAAAAACTTGCTTGACTCGCGTATAAGTCGAGGGGGGTCTTTTTCAGCCCATTTTTTGGGCTGAAAAACTAGACTTATACGCGAGTATATACAGTATATATATATATATATACAGTGGGGCAAAAAAGTATTTAGTCAGTCAGCAATAGTGCAAGTTCCACCACTTAAAAAGATGAGAGGCGTCTGTAATTTACATCATAGGTAGACCTCAACTATGGGAGACAAACTGAGAAAAAAAAATCCAGAAAATCACATTGTCTGTTTTTTTTTCATTTTATTTGCATATTATGGTGAAAAATAAGTATTTGGTCAGAAACAAGCAATCAAGATTTCTGGCTCTCACAGACCTGTAACTTCTTCTTTAAGAGTCTCCTCTTTCCTCCACTCATTACCTGTAGTAATGGCACCTGTTTAAACTTGTTATCAGTATAAAAAGACATCTGTGCACACCCTCAAACAGTCTGACTCCAAACTCCACTATGGTGAAGACCAAAGAGCTGTCAAAGGACACCAGAAACAAAATTGTAGCCCTGCACCAGGCTGGGAAGACTGAATCTGCAATAGCCAACCAGCTTGGAGTGAAGAAATCAACTGTGGGAGCAATAATTAGAAAATGGAAGACATACAAGACCACTGATAATCTCCCTTGATCTGGTGCTCCACACAAAATCCCACCCCGTGGGGTCAGAATGATCACAAGAACGGTGAGCAAAAATCCCAGAACCACGCGAGGGGACCTAGTGAATGAACTGCAGAGAGCTGGGACCAATGTAACAAGGCCTACCATAAGTAACACACTACGCCACCATGGACTCAGATCCTGCAGTGCCAGACGTGTCCCACTGCTTAAGCCTGTACATGTCCGGGCCCGTCTGAAGTTTGCTAGAGAGCATTTGGATGATCCAGAGGAGTTTTGGGAGAATGTCCTATGGTCTGATGAAACCAAACTGGAACTGTTTGGTAGAAACACAACTTGTCGTGTTTGGAGGAAAAAGAATACTGAGTTGCATCCATCAAACACCATACCTACTGTAAAGCATGGTGGTGGAAACATCATGCTTTGGGGCTGTTTCTCTGCAAAGGGGCCAGGACGACTGATCCGGGTACATGAAAGAATGAATGGGGCCATGTATCGTGAGATTTTGAGTGCAAACCTCCTTCCATCAGCAAGGGCATTGATGATGAAACGTGGCTGGGTCTTTCAACATGACAATGATCCAAAGCACACCGCCAGGGCAACGAGGGAGTGGCTTCGTAAGAAGCATTTCAAGCTCCTGGAGTGGCCTAGCCAGTCTCCAGATCTCAACCCTATAGAAAACCTTTGGAGGGAGTTGAAAGTCCGTGTTGCCAAGCGAAAAGCCAAAAACATCACTGCTCTAGAGGAGATCTGCATGGAGGAATGGGCCAACATACCAACAACAGTGTGTGGCAACCTTGTGAAGACTTACAGAAAACGTTTGACCTCTGTCATTGCCAACAAAGGATATATCACAAAGTATTGAGATGAAATTTTGTTTCTGACCAAATACTTATTTTCCACCATAATATGCAAATAAAATAAAAAAAAACAGACAATGTGATTTTCTGGATTTTTTTTTCTCAGTTTGTCTCCCATAGTTGAGGTCTACCTATGATGTAAATTACAGACGCCTCTCATCTTTTTAAGTGGTGGAACTTGCACTATTGCTGACTGACTAAATACTTTTTTGCCCCACTGTATATCTTAATTTCTGAAGTGACAGTGACTTTTTAAAGTTCACTTGTCTCCTAAGATATATTAGGGAATTTATCAGCGCAGAATTTTGGACCTCCATTGAATAAAAAACTTGCTGTTGGATATTTTTGAGTCCAGTAGGTGCATTCTACAGTATGTTAGGATGTGTTTGTTCAACCCATAGATGAGCAACTTAGCAGTAGTCATATTTACCAATGTCAGCAATGTAAAAGTTGGTATTACGACATTCTACAGACAGAGGTGTAATTGCGCCTCCAAGGCCCTGATGTACAGTCCTAAACAGGGCTAACACCTACCGTGTGAAATCTTTAAAACGTGTGTCTTTGTACAGGGTGGCGAGGCATTTTGTCCCCCTAGGTGTGACTGGTCCTCTGCACCCCGTGTCAGAAGCTACGCCCTTGTCCACGCTACGCCCTTGGCCACATTCACACATTTTTTGCTCACTCCAAACCCAGAAGTAAAATACTGACTAAATAGTGATAGTGTGACTGTGGACCAAGAGTCCATGTACTAAATTCTTATTTAGCTACTTCTTCACAGAGATGCAATATGGCTGCCCCACAGGGGTTGTCACCAGCATATCCATGTACAACCAGACAGAATTAATATTTGGGCACCAAATTATGTCAGATCTGTACTGGTTGCCATACACGTTGGATAATTTTTAGGCAATTAATTTCTTGTCCAATTCATCCAAATCGGCACTAAAATTTTATATGTTTCAAATACATTTTTCATGAATCGAAAATGCCCCCAAAGTATGTTTTCTCATGCGATCAGGTCTCTCCAGATTCCAGAGTTATGGAGGGATGGAGTTAAAAATAATAATCAGGTCTTCCGGCACTTACTAGGCTGCATGTGGTCATATTGGGCCTAGTCAGTGATATAAAGCCAAGACTGAAGGAACAGAAGATCCGAAAACCGTAGAATGGAAGGGCATGCCTTTGCCATCTAATGTTATGATCAGCGTTCATTTTGATGGATTTTTACAGATCGAAATCCGAAAACATTTGGAATTCTGACAAATCCAAATGTTTCATGAAATGCATCACAAATCGATTTGCTCATCTGTAATTCTGATTGTCACCCAAAATGAAATCCAAAGTGAAAGTATACCTGGAGGAAGGCTGTAGCACATGACGATTGTCGAGGTGACCACATCAGGCGCACAGGTCTTACACGTGAACAATCAGTGGGTCAAATGTAAGCAAACTATCCTGTACATCATAAACCTTTCTTGTACGTTGTAAAGATCAGTGTGAAGTGATTCTTTATTGGCCGCCCATAATCTTATGTCTACGGCGGCAGCTCAGGGCCTCTCTCTATATTATATCTTTACAGGGTCATTATGGTCATAAAGAACGGCGATTGATTTTCCCTAACACAGTGCATTGTGGGTAGATTTTAGAAAGTCATTACAAATGTCATTGGATCAATAAGTGGAAAAAGTTCATGCAGTCCCAGAAACTTTCCTTCTTTATCTATTCTAGAATAATTGGGAAAAACAACTGAAAGGAAGAGTGTCTACTGTCCAGAATTAAAAAAAAAAGACTGCATTTTTCTCAAGAGAAAGCGCCACTTTGGTCCTTGAACTGTGTCTGGTATTACAGATAGGTCATAATACATAGGGACAAAG
The DNA here is from genome assembly GCF_039654945.1 of Dendrobates tinctorius. NCBI lineage: Eukaryota > Metazoa > Chordata > Amphibia > Anura > Dendrobatidae > Dendrobates > Dendrobates tinctorius. The sequence continues at coordinate 103,138 of NW_027361872.1, forward strand.
TGATGACTGAGGACGCACAATATTTTAGATACTTGGTAACACAGAGCTCTACTGCAAGCAAAATTAGGATTTTCACACTTGTGGATCAGGGGGTCTGACTACAAACCACCAACGATTCCGAGACTAGGCTCTAAAATGCCACAACAAAATGGATCAGAGGTTGCATATGCATGCCACCACTTCATTCAGTCTCTGTGATGGTGGTGGTGATCGCCAACTTCAGAGCTCAACGTTTTCCATCAATGCTCTAACCCATGGGCCATTTTAGTGCCCTTTCTTGGGAAAGAGGTTCCAGCTGTTGTATCCCACTAATCCAAAAATGATCACTTATCCTTTGGGTGTTGGGAATAACCTTTTCCACTCGGAGGAAAGGTACATTTCCTGATCATTTCCAGAACTTTCTTGCTTCTTAAAGGGGTAGTTGAAGTGGAGCTCATTGCATATTTTGCCATAGGGCCCCACATATATATGTAATGACCGCTTCCTCCTGGACCAGAGCGCTCATTAAAATACTAAAAATCCAGGTTATGCAGGGCACATGCAAGAAAGCCTCACCTGTCATCGCAGTAGGTGAACTTCATGTCCATGCTGTGGCGGCTGAGGAATGTTTTGCTGTCCAGCGGGATATCAATGTTGGAGGGGTGTTGTATGGGATGGCACATCATCACCAGGCAGTTGAGCATTGGCTCCTTATAGCCACAGAGGGTGTGTGGGTTGTAGGAGTTGTAGGTCTTGACATGACCAACACAGTGCAGCACCTGGGAGAAGCGAGGTGTAAGTATCATATTAAACTCATCATATGCTTGCACTCACCGCTAATGAGAATCACAGGTTTACCTTCCAAGTTGCAGATTTGAGGTTGACGGTCCTGCCCCTGTTGGTAACGGTGCATTTCATCCTCATGAAGAAATCACGCTCTGTACTGACATCCTTGTTTTTCTTTCCTGGGCCAGCACCTTAGCATAATGAGACCCATATTATTGATGGCTGCATTTGAGGTTGATGAACTGAAGCACAAGTACTCATGGGCAGAAATTACAATCTGTCTTGTGGTTATGGAACTACAACTCTAAACATGTGATGACATACAGTATACCTATTACTTAGCAAAATTATTCCACAGCATCAATCAAAGATATTGACAAACAAGAGAAAGTGAAAGGTGGGCCTTTGGCTCTCAAAAGGCGTTCTTTTCTCTCTGCCCCCGCTATCCTATTTGTCAAACTTCATACAGTCATAACACAGAGGTGGGCTTTTAGTTCAGGGCAAGCATATCATTGGACAATGGCAATAACTTGCTGGAAATTGAAAGAATACAGGTCTCAGAACCTATCATACTGGCAGAATGCTGATGAAGTGGGACCGTCCATTCTAAAAAAGAGTAAAAGGCAAGTTACAGGGCATTAGACTCAGGATGAGGTCCTGGACAAATTAGACTGGTATGTGCACCTAAACCAGTGTTTTACTTTTGGGGAATGAAGGAGGCAAGACCATGCTTTTCTACAGGTTTTATCTGAAATAACACATAGGCAGAACCTGTCGGTAAAGGATGCAGGCTTAATATATTAGTCACAGTAACATTAGGGATATTATATCAGACGGACGCTAATTATACCTGCCCATATTGGACTTATCCACCCATTTTTCTAGAGGCTTTATAGTTACCATTTCAGGGCAAATATGTATGTAATATATATATATATATATATATATATATATATATATATATATATATATATATATATATATTCTCATATTCCTTGCTTTCTGATGTTAATGTAACTTGGCACTGCCACATGATAATAGATGAGATGTGGCAGTGCCAAGTGACAGCAACATCAGAAAGAAGGAATATGAGAAGCT